>NC_073387.1:5959210-6154210 GCF_028641065.1 Leucoraja erinaceus
AAATAACACTTCCCATTTCATACCACGACTTAGAACTTTTAAAGTTGTCGAGTGGCTTGATTGTATTCATTTTAAATATGAATTGACAAGATAGTATGCAAACAACGTTTTTCATTGTATCTAGATTCACGTGACAATATTAATAACTGTGTCAATGCCAATACCAATATCAATCAAATTATTCCAGCTGGGTGTTCATGTTCATCAAATGTTATCAACTATGATAATCTTAAAAGAACTTTCCAATCCCTACTTAGACAAGACACCAGAGACTCATGAAATAACAAGCTGGCAAAAACAACTGGAATATGGCAGAAGGCGTTTGTACTGAGCCCCATATGTCGGGATTATGTTTAAGTGTGGCATCTTTTCTTGCAGCAGACAAAGTATTTGTTGTCGAAGGTAGACACAAAAAGCTGGAGTAACTCAGCGGGACAGGCAACGTTTCTGGAGAGAAGGAATGGGTGACGTTTCTGGTCGAGACCCTTCTTCAGGCTGGTTAGAGATAAGGGAAATGAGAGATATAGATGGTGATGTAGGGAGATAAAGAACAATGAATGAAAGAAAGCTAAAAAGTAATGATGTTAAAGGAAACAGGCCACTGCTAGCTGATTGTTGGGTGAAAACGAGAAGGTGGTGTGACTTGGTTGGGGGAGTGATGGAGAGAGAGAGAGAGTGCTGAGGTTACTTGAAGTTAGAGAAATCAATATTCATACCACTGGGTTGTAAGCCGCCCAAGCGAAATATGAGATGCTGTTCCTCCAATTTGCATTTAGCCTCACACTGACAATGGAGGAGAACTAGGACAGAAAGGTCTTTGTGGGAATGGGAACGAGAATTAAAGTGTTTAGCAACCGTTACCGGTTTAGCAACTGTTGTCGATAGGCTGCCAAACATTTCCATCTTTGGAGGGGTCTGGGTTTGGTATTGGAGGCGGGTACACCTTGGGATTGAGCAGCTCCCAGGTTGGTGTAGGTGGGTAGGTGGCAAGATCCGGTGGAATGGGTAGATCCCAGTTTTCCAAAGAAAGAAGCAACATCTTAATCAGCATTCTGACACTGGGACAGAAGGTCTTTGGGCTGGGATATGACTGATCCTGGGCCATCATGTCCCTTCTTCCAAAATTGCAGGCAAGCCCAGTTGAACCAAGTGTATTCACAGTCAACTTATTCCTACAAGGAATGTGTGCATTCCTATATAACCTACAAACATAATGGGATTGACTTAGGGGTGTGGATGGGTACAGTTAGGGTAGTCTTATGTAAGATATTGGAGTGCACAATTCTGACATGCACCTGAAAGTCATTAAGGTGCTTCACAGTAAGAGTTCCATCTCCAAATTCCACATGCCATTAGATCACATTCAGGGCCCTAAATCAAAGAGAGCTTTTAACGTAAAATAAGAGCGAGGGACAGAGTTTAGTTTGGGTTTAATCAGCGTTAAAAGAAAGAAAGTTCAGATCCAACCCAACGTTGAGAGGGAAGTTCATTTCAGCTCACCCCCTGAGAATATAAAATCAGTGAAAATCATCAGCATTGAAGTGCCATCTGCAAATTGGCTCCAAATTACTCTTTACCCATTAGAAAATATAAAGAAAGCCTCAGGTGAGCTCCCACAGCACCAGTTGAAATCATTAATTTATCATTGCAAATAATTTGAGTGGAGTATGATTTGGGACCAGCCAGGGTCACAAAATGTCAATTGCAAATTTGGACTATTATTCCAAAATCTTGGCTTGATTATCATTTGGAGCTTGGGGAAAGTTTGCTTGGAAGCTTTTATATGCAATGATACATTTTTTTAAAGGGCCTTTTAAGTTGAAGTGTGCTTCACGTAATGGGGATTGGGAGGTGTTGAGGGCACTGCAGACTGTTCACGGTCCACTGGAGGATATAGGGTTGCTGGGCTAAATCTCTTTCTAAGGCGAATGTTAGGCGGCTGTTCATTAATGACACAGGTCAACATCAAGCTTCTTTTATTTGACTCAAGGCCGCCCACTTTAACAGTAGGTGGTGAGCGAGTCATATTATTAAACTATTTTCTATAGAATTCGTATTTCCCCAGCCAGAAGATTGACAAATGCAATAGAGAGGCTCCGATGAAAGTGAGGATGAGAAAGCATGTGAAAAAAATGAAAGGAAGGGGAAGGTGTATAACAAAGAGAAACACAACATTCATTAAATGCACGGTGGAGTAGCGGTGGAGTTGCTGCCTTACACCGCCAGAGACCCGGGTTTCAGTCCTGACTACGGGTGCTGTCTGTACGGAGTTTGTACATTCTCCCCGTGACCACGTGGGATTTCTCCGAGATCTTTGGTTTCTTCCCACACTCCAAAGACGTACAGGTTTGTAGGTTAATTGGCTTGGATTAAGTGTAAATTGTCCCACGTGTGTGTAGAATAGATAATGTGCAGGGATCACTGGTCAGCATGGGCTCCGTGAGCCTGAGGTTTCCGTGCTGTATCTGTAAACTAAACTAAACTAGATTCATGCAATCGATATTACTAAAAGTAAGATCTTGACCACTTGGTGTTTTTTTGTTTCAAGATTTTTGAAAAAACGCTGCCATATATGGCTGTGATTTTTGGCCATCTTACTCAGAGTCCCCCTCCACTGCTCAGGACAAAAGGATTTTTCCCATCGATGAAAAATAAAAGAGTTATTAATGTTTTAAAAATGTTGACATTCTCTCTGCTGTCCCTGCTGGTGGGAGGGGGTAGGGACTATAACACCAAGAAGTGTTGTACCTCACTCAGTCTCTGCAAGATGGAGGAAGCGAGAGGGTCACGTCACTCTGAGCTGTGAATAGCACTGAACACATGTCAACTCAATTGTGAGTGCCCTTAATGTGGTTTGAAAATGAAAATGTGGTAACTGCTTTGAAATGCTGCACTGCAGATGGTTGTTGGTGGTGGTAACTGCTTTGAAATGCTGCACTGCAAATGGTTGTTGGTGGTGGTAACTGCTTTGTAATGCTGCACTGCAAATGGTTGTTGGTGGTGGTAACTTAACAACTTCCTGTTTGCACTGTATATTGATTTTAGATAAAATGCTACCACTTATGGCTGTTATTTTTAGCCATCTTACTCAGTCCCCCTCTGCTCATCAGATGCAGAGGATTCTTCCCATCAATGAAAAATAAAAGTGCATTAGTGTTTAAAATATTGTTGAAAATCTCTCTCCTGTCAATCACGCCATGAAAGCCACGCCCATTCCGGTGGGAGGGGGGAGGGATTATAAAACCCAGAAAAATAGGTGTAGCTCAGTCTCTGCAAGATGGGGGAGAAGTCACGACTCTGAGCTGTAAATCAACTGAACACACCGAATGTCTACTGAACTGTGAGTGTGGTGATTATGTGGTGTTTTGTGTGGTTTTATTGTGGTTCCTCACTGCTTTAAATGGTATGAAACTGCATTTGAATGTGGTGGCCTTGCACCCTGCCTGAAATGGTATGAAACTGCATTTGAATTTGCTGGCCTTGCACCCTGCATGAAATTGTATGAAACTACACTTGAATTTGGTTGTCTTGCACCCTGCTTGAAGTGGCATGAAACTGCACTTGAATTCGGTGGCCTTGCACCCTGGTTGAAGTGGTAGGAAACTGCACTTGAATTTGGAAGTGCTTGAAGTGGTATGAAACTGCATTTGAATTTGGTGGCCTTGCACCCTGCTTGAAGTGGTAGGAAACTGCACTTGAATTTGGTGGCCTTGCACCCTGCTTGAAGTGGTTGGAAACTGCACTTGAATTCAGTGGCCTTGTACCCTGCTTGAAGTGGTAGGAAACTGCAATTGTATTTAGTGGCCTTGCACCCTGCTTGAAGTGGAATTTCAAGGAATAGCCGTGAGTCAACTGCTCGCCCACCAGCCGTGAGTGAGCTGCCAGCACATCTGGCTAGAGTGACTGAGCTGTCACCCCATTTGGCCCACAATGTCCATTCTAGCCCTCTGAAAACCAGTCCCTTCAGCCCACAATACCCATACTAGTGCTCCAGAAAGGCTCCCCACTGGCCACCAATATTGGAATTGATGGAGAGGTGGAATATTGCATTGGGGGACCAGCCCTCCCATGTGTACATGGGACCCAAAGGGTCCTACTGAGTGTAGTATAATCTAAAGATTAGATGAATGCAAACAAAAAATGGAATACTTTTACCAATGGCCTAAAGATTTTGGGCTTTGCCCTGAAAAAGTCATTGATATGCAAGATAAACACAAAATTCTGGAGTAACTCAGCGGGACAGGCAGCATCTCTGGAGAGAAGGAATGTGTGATGCTTTGGGTCGAGACCCTTCTTCAGACCTACCAGATTCCGCTTGTGAAGCTTCATAGAGAGTGTTGCATTATTAATAGCATGCTTTTTAACCTCAATGTGTCCCAAAAGGCATCATGTATGGCTTCTTGCTTGACAATGGTTTTGTCAACATTGTTGCATAGAAAACAAATTGTCAGCTTGTGCAAGAGGCTTCCAAAAAACCGGCAACACAAACTGATGACATAATCTGTTGTAGAATGACTAAAGGACAATTTCACTGATTTGGTTTTCTTAAAAATGATGCCTCAAGATTATAGACATTGGCCCGGGAGAGCAGGCGAACTTTCAATGTAATATTATATCTGCAGGATAACACTTCCAGGAGAGTGACTGATCCTCAGTATTGTAATGGTTAGCATCCAATGATGTGGAGTGGGACCTGAACCCTCAGTTGTCTGAACCAGAGGTGAGAAGACTACAAACTGAGCCATCACTGACACCTATAAACGTTATGTTAAAGTTTTCCATGGAATTAACATAATGGCCTCTTTGTATAAACCCACATAAATCCCAACATCGGGGAACCACATATTCTCTGCCCAAACATTCCCTGGGTACTGTAAAGCTCAATCATCAGCAATGTAAGTGAGTTGGGAGATCAGAGTGAATTCCCATCAAGTCTCTGTTGGCCAGGGTACAAGAGCACTACTTGGAATAAGAAAATGCAATTATTTCTTAGTTAAATTAAAAAAAAAAAATTAACACTCAGTTGATTTCAGAGCAAGATCGCAACAGGGACTGAATGCACCCAAACCAAAACCAAACGTGGCTCATTCAATCTCACTGTTGAGATTTCTCCTCCTTTCTTACAAAATTCTTAAGGGGTTCGACAGGCAAGATGCAGGAAGATTGTTCCCGACGTTGGGGAAGTCCAGAACAAGGGGTCACAGTTTAAGGATAAGGGGGAAATCTTTTAGGACCGAGATGTGGAAAACATTTTTCACACAGAGAATGGTGAATCTCTGGAATTCTCTGCCGCAGAAGGTAGTTGAGGCCAGTTCATTGGCTATATTTAAGAGGGAGTTAGATGTGGCCCTTGCGGCTAAAGGGATCAGGGGGTATGGAGAGAAGGCAGGTACAGAATACTGAGTTGGATGATCAGCCATGATCATATTGAATGGCGAATGGTGCAGGCTCGAAGGGCCGAATGGCCTACTTCTGCATCTATTTTCTATATTTCTATGTTTCTATGTTTCGGTTTATGCTGGATTTGGACCAAACCCGGATGCCAGACGTTAAAAGTGTAAGGTTCCTATTTCTTTCCACTGTCTAGTTAACACTACCATCACTTGGATTGAACACCAACACGTTGCCTGTATTGGCCCTGTAAGGCTCCTCATGATGAGTTTAGTGAAAGGTTGTAGTTTATCAGAAAAGGAAGGGAAAAACAACAAAGCACTCACAAGTTATTACTGTACTGGCAGAATCTATGGCACATTTGATATATCTTTACAACTAAAATACTGATTTCAGTGACTTCGATGCTATCAGTGGGAGCTGACAATCCCAATAATGGGTTGTTTATGGGTGGAACGTACAGTCTGCTCCAAATAGCGTGTACTCTGTATCACTCCCATTCAGTCATTATCCCTGCTCACATCTTTATCTCCTTTGACACAGTTCCAACACAGAGTTGAGAGGTCGACAAGCATTGCCCCAGTGTGCTACTCACTGCATTTGCTGTGCAGTCAAATGCAGTTTCTATTTATTCAGCACGAAAACGGTTGCTATTTTGCTGATGGGGAAATACCATGGGGAAAAAGGACTGCAAGCATGTTCAGCCATGTACCTTCCATCCAGAAGCTGAACATTTCAAAGCAATGATTAGATTAGATTTAGATTAGATTTTACTTTATTAATCCCCTTATTCAGGGGAAATTCAGATGTCCTTGCAGCACACTAATAAAAAATACAACATAGCATTCAAGAAGTTCAACACCGAAACACAAAAACATCCCCCCACTGTGGGGGAAGGCACAAAGTCCAGTCCCCATCCTCTTGTCCACCCAGAGTCGGGCCTATTTTTGTTCTGTTGTTCTCTCAGGGTAGAGACACAGTTGAGATGAACGTACCTTGAACCAGATTTTCACTTAACTATTTACAAGGACGTTGTGCAGGAAAGAACTGCAGATGCTGGTTTACACCGAAGATAAACACAAAATGCTGGAGTAACTCAACGGGACAGGCAGCATCTTTAGATAGAAGGAATGGGTGACGTTTCAGATCGAGACCCTTCTTCAGAAGTTTTGCTTGCCTAGAAATGTTAATAATATTCCTACAACAAACATTTGGATCTGTCTCTTCTTAATGCGCAAATCATACATATCTGTGCATCTTTGGTGTTTGTTGTCTGTGCCATTCCTAACAGATGTCCCACCCTTTGCAAAGTTGGACCCAGATCTTCCTGTGACCATTCCCTGCGACAAGGTTGTAATTTCCCCCCATTCTATCTTCTAGACTTGCTGATGCTGTCAATGTATGCAGCCAAAATCAGATCAGGAAGTACTGACCTATGACCTTCATCATTTAGTCACGGTAAAATGAGCAGTATTTTTTATTAAATTATATTTTTCATAATTTTTGTTTTAATAAACTTTATTACGGACTCGAGGTCCAGACAAGGGGCAACATTACATCAAAATGCATTGCATATTAAAAAATATAAAGAACATATAAAATCTTAGTATATCACATAAAAGCATCTTAAATTATATTTTTTAAAACACAATACATGAGTTAAAAATCCAGATTAAAAGAATGATCAATGTCCTACAATGTGACAACGATACCAGTGTCTCCACAGCTGGGATTCATAGCATGTAGTGCTAACCCTTATGTTTGACAAGGCCACAATAATTACATTTTTAGAGTAATTTATCCTGCAAATGAATTTATACATGTGATTTCTTAGGATAGCTTCTAAAGTACTAACTCCTGCAGCCACAAACATATTACTGGCACTACACCATCTAGGTTTCCTTAGCAGTGTTCTCATGGCATCGTTATATGCCACCTTTAGTCTCTGCAAACTTGTCTTTCCATAGTTCGACCACAGGTGCGCAGTGTAGAGTGGTGTGCAGTATGCTCTAAATAGCGACATCTTCACCACATCTGCACACGCACCAAATTTACGCAAGAGAATATTCGCCTGTACATACAGCATGCATTGTTGCCTATAAATATCCTCATCATCTGTCATTTGTTCTGTAATAAAATGCCCAAGATATTTTACCTTATTACAGACACTAAGATTATTGTCAGACAATTTAAAATTAGGAAATGTTAGACATTTATCCTCTTTGGTTCTACAGATCATAACAGCACTCTTACTAGCATTATAATTAATATTATGTTCCACACCATACACAGAACACATAGTAAGGAGCTGCTGGTGACCAGCACTAGATGGACTAAAGACCACAAGATCATCTGCATACATAATATGGTTCACTAAAATATTACCAATCACGCACCCAGTATTACAGGCTTTCAATTATTTGGACAGATCAATATATAGATTAAAAAGGATTGGGGACAATATTCCCCCTTGTCTAACACCATTGCTAACCCCAAATTGGGCTGAGACCCTACTGCCCCATTTTATTTGCATAGTCTGGTGGGCATACCAGTAGGCCAGAATTCTCACAATGTATTTAGGCACCCCTCTTTGACTCATTGTTGTACAGATGGCCATAAACCATATGTCAATGACAGTGTCCCCACTTGGTAGCAGAGCCACTCCTTATTTAGTTTAGTATAATGTAGTTTAGAGACACAGCATGGAAACAGGCCCTTCAGCCCATTGAATCCTCACTGATCCCACACATTAACACCATCCCACACACGAGGGATAATTTACAATTATACCAAGCCAATTAACCTACAAACCTGTATGCTTCGGAGTGTGGGAGGAAACCAAAGATCTCGGAGGAAAACCAGCGTGGGTCACGGGGAGAAAGTACAAATTCCCTGCAGAGAAACACCCGTAGTCGGGTTCGAACCTGGGTCCCTGGCGCTGTAAGCACGGTAATTAATATGAATACGTTTATTGGCCAAGTATTCACATACAAGGAATTTGCCTTGGTGCTCCGCCGGCAAGTGACAACATGACATACAGTGACAGTTAGGATGACACATATAACACTAAACATTAATAATAAAACATTATTGAGTAAACATGTGAATTAAATAAAATACCAGAGAAAAAGGAGGCTACAGATTTTTGGTTATTGAGTAGAGCTACTACTCGTGGAAAAAAAGCTGTTTTTATGTCTGGCTGTGGCAGCTTTGATAGTCCGTAGTCGCCTTCCAGAGGGAAGTGATTCAAAGAGTTTGTGGCCAGGGTGAGAGGGGTCTGAGATGATCTTACCCACTTTCTTCCTGGCCCTTGCAGTGTACAGTTCATCAATGGAAGGAAGGTTGCAGCCAATAACCTTCTCTGCTGATCGGACGATTCGCTGCAGCCTCCAGGTGTCGTGCTTGGTGGCTGAGCCAAACCAGACCATGATGGAGAAGGTGAGGACAGACTCTACAATGGCCGTGTAGAATTGGACCATCATTGCCTGTGGCAGATTGTGCTTCCTCAGCTGCCGCAGGAAGTACATCCTCTGTTGTGCCTTTTTGACTGTGGAGTCGATAGTGCCCCCCCCCCGCTTCGGGTCCTTAGAGATGATGGTCCCCAGGAACTTAAAAGACTCCACCGATGTGATTGTTGTTGATGGTGAGTGGGGTGAGGGGAGGGGGAGCTCTCCTAAAGTCTACAATCAATTCCACTGCCTTAAGAGCATTGAGCTCTAGATTGTTGCTACGGCACCAGGACGCCAGCTGTGTCACTTCCTGTCTGTCGGCAGATTCCTCCCCATCCTGGATCAGTCCAATCAGGGTTGTGCATTCCACAAACTTGAGAAGCTTGACAGAGGAGTCAGTGGAGGTGCAGTCATTGGTGTAGAGAGAGTAGAGGAGAGGAGAGAGTACGCAGCCTTGCGGCGCTCATATGCTGCGCGTTTGGGAGTCCGAGATGTCCTTTCCCAGCCTCACAATCTGCTTCCTGTCTGTCAGGAAGCTGGTGATCCACCGACAGAGGGGTTCAGGCACAGTCAACTCAGAAAGTTTGGTTATGCAGCAACTTTCCCGCTGCGCCACCATGCCACCCCTTATCTCAGTAGGACAATGTAATTTTGCTTTGCTTTTTTTTCCGGTTCTCTGAACAGCAATTTCAATTTGACCCACTTGTGTTTGTACTTGAGACCAATGCCCATAAGAAATTGTACAGAGTCTGATCAGAATTATCATACATCGAGTTGTATTGCCAAACAAAAGGGGCTTTCATGTCATCAGGCTGTAATTTGAACTGAGGTTCGAGACGCCTGGATCTTACACAGCACTGCGCCACTCAGCAGGCTTTAACCGAACAAACGGAGGAGCTTCTGAAGAAGGGTTTTGGCCCAAAATGTTGCCTATTTCCTTCGCTCCATAGATGCTGCCTCACCCGCTGAGTTTCTCCAGCACTTTGTCAAGCTTCGACAATAGTTTTATCTTGAATAAAGATACCTTGAATCAATGTATTTGCAGATACTAACAATAGACATAGACAATAGACATAGACAATAGACAATAGGTGCAGGAGTAGGCCATTCGGCCCTTCGAGCCAGCACCGCCATTCAATGTGATCATGGCTGATCATTCCCAATCAGTACCCCGTTCCTGCCTTCTCCCCATATCCGCTGACTCCGCTATTCAGAGAACCTGCCTCCACCTGAGGCAGAGAATTCCACAGACTCATCACTCTCTGTGAGTGTTAAACATATGTAAACTTCTTGATAAGTCAATTATAATACAAAAAAAAGCCACAGGAGATAATATCCATGTCCCCTGTGGTTATCCCAGTCCCAAAACATTGCACTATTATATATTCAAGTAACCCTTGCATCCACTCTCTCCATCCCTCCCCACCCAAATTGTCCCAGCTTCAAAGTTGCCTTGTTGAGTCTCATTGTCTGTAATTTATGTTCACGGTCGGTGAATGTGCTGGTCACTCTGGATGTTTCAAGTTGACTGGGGGAGGAGTGTTCGGAGGTGGAACGGTGGCCATGTGAGATGAGGCACATTCGTGGGTCGATGTGCCTAGATTGTTGCCTTGGTGCAGTGCGCCATTGGAAGCCCTGCAGTAGCCTTGGGATCGATTAGACTGGGCAGTGCTCTAAGTGGTCAAATGCCAGAGCAGATGTGGCCTGCAGCAGCACAGAGCGGTGAACCTGTTTTGGAGCACAGTGACTGGCCAGGAAAACTATGAATCTCCAATAAGCAAGTTCGGTATTCCGACTGCGCATTCCCAGGTTAAAGGTCACTATGCATAAACATTGCTGGAAAGCAGTGGAGCTGTGTACATACGCCTTCGTTTCTTCTGTCTTTTCCAGCTTTGATTCTTCTAGGCAAGTAAATATTGCTTTCAAACTATGAAATAGTTGCATTTATTGTTCCTTTGTTAAAAGCTAAGATTATTTTGTCGTTTTTAATGCTTTATGCTTTGATGAGTGAGTGAGATCGGGCCCAAGTCTGCGGGCGCTGTTGAGTGGCTGCTGGGCTGTCCCCGTCCCCTGCCGGGTGTCCCGTCCCTGTCCGGGGGCAGCTGGAGGTGGCCGGAGGTGTCGGGCTGGGCTGTTGTGTGTATGGCTGGTGCTCAGCTTTCGCCGTCACCGGGGGGGTTTACTGGTGGTCCCCAGCCCGTAGGGGACCGGGGTTGGGCTGAAGTTGGCACTTCTTCTCCGCGCTGGCAGTGAGCCTGGGGCCGATAGTGTCATCGGTCCGGGGCTGTCGGTTGGCCTGGCTGCGGTTGGCTGAAGAATTCCATTGCCTTGAAATTAGCAGGATAGTAATATTTGACTCGGAAACCAGCGATGTTACAATAACTACCTTCAGTGGCGCTGCAGCTCTGCCACTGGCCGTGTGCGCGACTCTGGCGCATTTGGGGGGGGGGGGGCGATTAAAATGCAGTTTTGTACTGCCTGTCAGAGGCGGATTTCCTCGGGTTGCTAGCTGATGAAGAAAAATCGATCGGACTTCCGTTCCCGGTTTATTTTAAAACAAATTCGCTGGACAATTTAATAATTGGATTAAAATAAAAAGCGACTTTTAACGGCCTCAACGCCTACAACGTGACGGATCGCAAGAACGGGACAAAACAAAGGGTAAGTTGTATATTTTACGTATAATCTTGCTTCTTGGGATGGCTTTAATCTAATTTTATGTTGCAAAAATGTTATTTGGCCCCATACGAACCGGCCATGGCTTTCCTGCCGATATGTGGATCAAATTCACCGCAAATGCAACGTTCCAGACGATTGCGTTCCAGAATCACCCACTCGCAAGATGATTAAAACGCTCATTTTTTTTGGACAATCATGTCATAATCCATCTAAATTGTCTATATTTTGTGTTATTTTCTCTCCATGATCATTGTTTTTAAACTAAATATTCACAACAGTTTGAGTCACACGTATTGTGCAAGAAAACAATAATTTTGATTATATTTAGATTGGATGTTTCTGGATTAATTTATGGAAATTAAACATTAAATTCCTTCCATTTGGCCTATAAGTTCACGACAGTGAGATTTAAAAATCATGTTATATTGTGAATTCTTGTGTGAATGTTATTTGGCTATTTAAAAATGTTAAACTTTTCTTAAGAAATTGATATATGTTTAGATCTAGTAATTGAATTTAGATTAATTGATTTGATTAAACTGATGAATATGAATTTCTTGTTGTGTATTTACTATTTGTTTTAGCGTTTAACTTTATCTATAATAACTGAAAATTTCATTCAGTTCTCTTAATTTTTAAGAAAGTTATGGGCTTTTAACTGTCCTCGATCACAGCTTTTGAGTTAAGTCAATAAAAAAGCAATAGGGAACAAGATGCTAATTTCCCAGTATGAAAATGGCCATAACTGATCTTTGGTGGCACCTCTGGGCCCCCCCCTGTTGATCTAGGCTCTTTGTCTGCATATCTCAAACCTAACATCACGAACCTGGGGATTAAAGTGGACCCTGAGCTTAGATTTGACTGTCAGGTAAGGGCTGTTGTTAAATCTGGTTTTTTCCATCTGAGGCAGCTGGCAAAAATAAAGCCGATTTTGTCAAGGAAGCACTTTGAGACGGTAATCCATGCCTTTGTTACCACCCGGCTGGATTACTGCAATGCACTGTATCTGGGGGTTAGTCGGTCCTCCATCGCCCGTCTCCAGATGGTACAGAATGCAGCTGTTCGTCTCTTGACAGGCACACGAAAGCATGATCATGTTTCTCACCTTTTGGCCTCTCTCCACTGGCTGCCTATTCAGTATAGGATTCGTTTTAAAATTATTTTATTTACTTTTAAATCCCTAAGTGGTCTTGCCCCGTCCTACCTATCTGAGCTTCTTCACCCTTATTCACCCTCCCGCTCTCTCAGGTCAGATGATCAGCTGCTCCTGATTGAGCCAAAGACTAAGCGGAAGCTCAGAGGGGACCGTGCCTTTGCTGTGTCGGCTCCGAGATTGTGGAATGAATTGCCTCTGCACGTTAAACAGGCCCCTTCTCTAGCTGTTTTTAAATCACTCCTGAAGACATATCTATTCTCCATGGCCTTTGTAGACCAGTGAGGTGTCGAATTGTTTATTAACTTTATTTGCTTGGTTTTGCTGCGTTGTTTGTACTTGTGTTTTATGTTTTTTAATTTATTGTTTGGATTTTTGTATGTAATTTATGCGCCTCGTGTTAGTTGTATGTTCTGTTGTTCTGCCTGTTTTATGATGTCTTGCTTGTTTTCTTTTTTCTGTACAGCACTTTGGTCAGCTTTGGTTGTTTTTAAGGTGCTTAACAAATAAAGTTATTATTATTATTATTATTATAACTTTTTATATACTGAAGATATGAAAGTGAATTAGGTATCAAATTAAACTTCTTTTTGTGCTTTGTCTGATGGGATAAATTGCAGACTTGATTTTTTAAATCTCAAAATTCTGTAACATTGCTACAGAAACTATCATCGTTGTGTTCCAGTCTGGAATACATTAATTTCTCTATAATGTGACCAAACGGCACCCCCGTTCCTCAGATTACATATATTTTTACACATAAATTATGAATAGAGATAAGAATTTATGCACAGTTTCTTCATCCAGCGCTTCATTCGCTTTTTCTTTATGTTAAATGACCTTTGACAAATCCCATGATTCCTTGCATTTTTTGGAATACCAAACTCGCTTTTTCAGTGCCACTGTGAGGACAAGGGGAAGTTGAAAGATACAAGATGGTGCCAGAAACGTGAGGACACTTGTGTACTGCCTCAGTGTGATCTACTATTCTTACACACTTGTACTTCAGTATGATTGTGCATATGTGTAATAAGATTTTTACTGAAATGTACACGGAAAAGGAATGTAACTGGACGGCACGGTGGCACAGCTGCAGAGTTGCTGCCTTACAGCACTAGAGAACCGGGTTTGATCCAGTCTACTGGAGCTGTCTATATGGAGTTTGGACATTCTCCCCGTGATCTGCATGGGTTTTCTCCAGGTTTCCTCCCACACTACAAAGAAGGTTTGTAGGTTAATTGGCTTGGTATAAACCTAAATTATCCTTAGTGTGCATAGGGTATTACTAACGTACTGCGATCACTTGTCGGTGGGGACTTGGTGGGCCGAAGGGCCTGTTTCCGTGCTAAACTAAACTAAACTAAACTAAACTAAACTAAACTTACTTTGGGACATAAGATAATAAAGTACCTTTGAACTATTGAAGGTAACATTTCCCTTCAGTATCCATTTGCTTCTAAAAATGTTTCCCATCAACCAGGTCTTTAATTTGGATTGCAGTTATAGATTGACCCTGTTTATCAGTTTAGACCACATATTAGCCCATTCAGAAGGTAGACACAAAATGCTGGAGTAACTCAACGGGTGAGGCAGCATCTCTGGGAAGAAGGAATGGTTGACGTTTCAGGTCGAGACCCTTCTTCAGACTTCAGACCCTTCTTTCCGACAGTTGGTCCATTCAGAATTGGTGACTTAACATAAGTCAAGAAAAGTAAGCAAGTTACAAGTGGAATGATGAGCAAACAGAACCTCTTTCCCTCTGCAGAGACTCATGCTACAGAATAAGTTCAGAATCTGTTAACAAATAAGTTAGAGCAAAAGTTAAAAAATATGAAGGTCGGGAAGGTTCTGTGGATGTGTGTAGCTGGCCAATTTCATTGATTTAAATACAAAGACAAGTCTTCGTTGGTCCAATGATGTTCCCATATATGTTTGCATTACATTCTGGAGGGCGGAGACAGTTGTCGATTTAGTGTCTTTCATCCATGAAGAATTAGCAGCATTAATTACAGTCATGCCTATAGCATTAAAGTGAGGAACAACGTGGACACTGGCCATTTGGCCCACCGAGTCCACACCAACTATCCACCAAACCTTTACACTATATTAGTCCCATTTTTACTCTTCCCCCCATTCTCATCAACTCTCCCAAATTCTACAACTCATCTAGAGGAATTTACAGTGACCAAATTTCCGAACAACCTGCATGACTTTGGATGCAGTAGAAAACCCACGCAGAAACAGGGAGAATGCAAACACATCACAAATAGCACCCGAGGACGGGATTGAACCTGGCTTCTGGAACTGTGAGTCTGCAGCTCTACTAGCTGTGCCATTGTGCCCCTAACCTGTGACTAGTTGGAAGGCTGATTAATTCAAGTCACAGGCACAGCCTCCCTTTGTCCTGCCATGTCTTGTTTTTATCATTTCTGCACCATCCCTGCATCTCAAAGGCATATCTGGCATAGTCCAAAATATTCTCTTTTATTCCCTTAGTGCTGAATTAACTGTAAGCGATTCTTATGGAGGAGGAGAACAACAGTGCAATGCCTTTTAAAATATCTTTACAGAAATAAAAGTTGGGCTTTATGCCATTAAAAGGGGTTATCATTAATGCTCAAAAAATCCAAAAAATGCCTAAAGTATTTTCATATATTTGATCACAAAACCAATTGTTTCTCTCACTTTTCACTAAGTCATATATAGAACAGGAAACACAGTCACATGATGAATCTCTTCAAAATGATGCAAAATGGTTCACTTCAGATGACCCCTTACTTATCTTCAAATTAATCAGAACATGCCACGAGGACTGAGAATTCCTTCCATACCTCATAATAGTTTGTGCTTGAAATGTCCACCCATATCGCTGATTCATGTGGTCAAACACAGATGCTAAGAATTGATGCTGGATTCAATTATCTGCTGAGTGGCTGTCTATAATAAATCCACATTTATAAACATGAGAGTGACTGTAAGGTCAGCACACAAAAACAAAAGTATCAGTTACGTACTGCATCACGATCATTAACCGTCGTGGCACACCTACCCAGCATCAAACTGCTTCAACCCACTAAAAACAAATAATGAGATTTGTCAGCAATGCATTGCGAACATCTGGTTTGCATTGAATAAGGGATCGTCCTATAATCTTAAACGTAATGGAGGAAGTTGTTTGTACAGCTATTGGATCCTCTAATTCATCTCTGGCTGTCCCTGGAAATCATAAAGTTGCTTGTATGGCAGTCGAGTCAGAGGTGCAGGAATTCTCCTGGGGGATTCTCACAGCTCTGTACAAGGCACCCCTTGAATGGCTAGTGTTTTCCACAGTTCCAGTCCACAGTTCCACACACACCTCCAGATTCAGGGACAGTTTCTTTCCAGCTGTTATCAGGCATGTGAATCATTCTACTGCGGCTACAGAGCAGTCCTGAACTACTATCGACCTCATTAGAAACATAGAACTTAGAACATAGAAATATAGAAATATAGAAAAATAGGTGGAGGAGTAGGCCATTCGGCCCTTTGAGCCAGCACCACCACTCAATATGATCATGGCTGATCATCTAAAATCAGTCCCCCATTCCTGCTTTTCCCCCATAACCCTTGATTCCTTTAGCCTTGAGAGCTAATGCCCCTGTCCCACTTAGGAAACCTGAACGGAAACCTCTGGTGACCTTGCGCCCCACCCAAGGTTTCCATGAGTCGCCAGAGGTTTTGGTCACTCGCCTGGAAAGCCTCGACCGAAGCGTGAGCTGCATTTACTGACCAAAGACCCTACAGGATCTTTGCTACCGACCACACACACACACACACACACACACACACACACACATATCATGAAGGTGGGGGTCAGGGCCAGGAGGAGTGTTGTCTGCGCGATGAAGAGGAAGGTAAGCGGCTGCCACAGAGCACGGTAAGTACTTTAGAGAGCATGGGAGGGAGAGAAGGGGAAAGAAGGGGAGAGAAGGACACAGGGGAAGAGAAGGGGAGAGAGAAGGGGAGAGAGAAGGTGGTAGAAGGGGGGGAAGGGGGGGAGAAGGAGTGGAGACAGTGTTAAGAATAAAGTTAGTGGGCATTTTACCTTCCGGTGGATCTTCTAGGTCCTGAAAACCAAAGATCCTATAGGATTTGCTGAAAACTCCAATGAGCCAATCAAACTGGCCGGTCAGCAAAGGAGATTGCCTTCGACTGCCTGTAAGTAAATAGCGACCCCACTCCACCGGCTGCGACCAAACGGCAACCGCTTTTTAGTCAAGGCTGGTTTTGGTTTTGTTGAAATAATCACAGGAACATAGAAACTACGCAGAAACCACTTTCCACCATTAAGGAGAGTGACCAACACCTCCCGGAACCTCACGGAAACCTTGGGTGGGGCGCAAGGTCCCCAGAGGTTTCCGTTCAGGTTCCGTAAGTGGGACAGGGGCATTACTTTCTCTTGAAAACATCCAGTGAATTGGCCTCATCGGTGACCCTCAGACTATCCTTGATCGAACTTTGCTGGCATTGCCTTGCACTAAACGTTATTCCCTTATCATGTATCTATACAATGTAAATGGCCTGATTGCAACCATGTATTGTCCTCCAGCTGACTGAATAGCACACAACAAAATCTTTTCACTGTACCTCGGTACACGTGACAATAAACTAAACTAAATTTATTGATTTCCTATTGTATGGCACTTCAGCAAAAAAATGTAAAGAATTCATATTACCACGTCTTATGGAATCCTGAATGGTGTTCTGAATCTGGTTAAATGCTATGACATATATCAACAGGAATACATTGTTTAGTGTTCTGACATTATACAACTTAAAACCACCTACCTACTTTTGTTCAACTTTTTCTCCTCCGCACCTTTCTTAAAGGCTCCAAATGATTCAACACCCACAACTCTCGGTATTTCTACAGGACATAAAAGGCCGTTCAGCCCATTGAGTCTGTGCCCATTCACAGAGCAAAGTGGGGTTCAAGACCTCTTTAACTAACAGTGTGAAAACCTATAAATGTTAAGAATTATTTCCAAAGTAATTCACGCTGATAAATCAGTTGTATTGCGAGATGCGTTAGGGGGCCATGATTAAAGACCATCACCACACAGAGAGAGTAAGAAAAACTGCAGCTGCTGGAAAACTGAAATAAAAACACAACATTTTGAAATACTCTAGGCTTGGTTGTGGCCTAATCTTGGGTCTTTCCAGCGTTTTCTGGTTTTAGGCCAAAGGGACTGTTTTGAAATAGTTTCTAAATGACAGCAGGAGGATGGTGGTGAGGTACAAATGTTCAGAGGGTGCATTCTAGCATACCAGAGTTCTAGTTAATTAGTGATGTTTTCACAAGGATTTGGCTGCAGGGTGGACTGTTGTGCAGAACATTGGCAGAACTCTCTGCTCCTTTTCAGTGAGTGGGAAGGGATTTTTATCATCTGACTCGTTCACTCAGCTGACAAATATCTCCAGCAACGCTCTGCCCCCATAATTATCTCCTGAACAGTCAGCCTAATTGGTTTGCAAGGCTTGCTTCATGTGAGGTATCCTATGTGCTTGTTAGAGCTAAGGTAATATACTTTACAACTATAGGTCATAAGGACATGGGAGAATGGCCTTATGGGCCTGTCCCACTTAGGCGATTCTTTCGGCGACTGCCGGTGAGCGTCATAGTTGAAGCAGGTCGCCGAAAAACTGGTGACTGGACCCCCCCACCACCACAATGTCTACGACAACCTACCACCTAATCGACATCAAGCTACGACAAGCTACCGACAACCGGTGACCCATTAGGACGTCCACCTCTGACCGCACCTACGACAACCTCCGTCCAACTGTGACAAGTTATGACAAGCTATGACTCTGTCGGTGACAACTGAAGACAACTTAAGACAGTTCAGTCGCCGGTACCTGTCACTGGTTGATGTATTGTTAACATATGCAGTTGCCAATGGAATTCACCGGTCAGCACCAGCGACGACCTACATCATCCTGGCGACAACCTACATCATCCTGGCGACAACTTACATCGTCCTGGCGACAACCTACGACACCACCTATGTCAGGAGAAGACAAACTACGATCATTGGCGTCAAGCCAACTGTCGCTGACGGTCGCCGAAATGTTTTGAACATTTCAAAATCCAGCGGTGACCAGAAAAACACTACAAATCTTTGGGTGACTTGAGGAGACGACTCACGACCATACAGGTGTCACCCCGCCACCATGTGGTGGCAGCCTAGTCACCTGTAGTCGCCGAAAAAAATCGCCCAAGTGGGACACGCCCATTACAGTGCTCATATTCCTCCAGGTAATAGAAACAGATTTCACTCTTCAACTTTGAAAATGAATATTTAAGGCCAAGACTTGGAATCTACCAGTATTCCTTCTCACTCTCCTCTGTTCCACTCTTCCACGTCATACATTGTGTGAATACTGAATCTCAATTCCTTCCCATTCCCCGTATAGACTCCCTGCCTCTGGAGAAGAAAGCTGTGTTCTTTCCAGTACAAACTCAGCTGGAAGTTGATCCAGACCATCAACAATACGCCACCTCTTATAGCACTCCAACATTTGCACCAACCTATCCTGACAAGATTTAGTTTATCGGTGAGACCAAGCGCAGGCTCGGCGATCATTTCACGGAACATCTCCGCTCAGCCCGCCTAAATGTATCTGATCTCCCCGGTTGCTAAACACTTTAACTCACACTCCCATTTCCACATTGATCTTTCTGTCCTGGGACGCCTCCATTGTCAGAGTGAGGCCCAACGCAATTCGGAGGAACAGCATCTCATATGTCGTTTGGGCAGCTTACACCCCAGTGGTATGAACATTGATTTCTCTAACTTCAATTAACCCTTGCTTTCCCCCTGTCTCCATCCTTCCCTTCCCAGTTCTCCAACCAGTCTGACTGTCCCTGATTACATTTTATATCTGTTTGTTTTGTCATTATCTTCTCCTCGCTAACAATGATCTATTCTACATTTTCCTTTGATGTCTCGTGTTCACACCTTACACTTCCTTATCTCTGTATCTCCGCCTTCCCTGACACTCAGTTTGAAGAAGGGTCTCGACCCGAAACATCACACATTCCTCTCCAGAGATGCTGCCTGTCCCGTTGAGTTACTCCAGCATTTTGTGTCTATCTGCAGTTTAGTTCAGTTTTGTTTCGTTGAGTTCACTTTAGTTTAGTTTAGTTTAGTTTAGTTTAGAGATACGGTGTGGAAAAAGGCCCACAGCGATCACCCCGTACACCAACACTATCTTACACACTAGGGACAATTTACAATCTTTACTAAAGCCAATTAACCTACAAACCTGTACCGCTTCGTAGTGTGGGTGGAAACAGGAGCACCCAGAGAAAACCCACGCAGGTCACAGGGTGAACATACAAAATCTGTCCTGACAAGCGTACATAGTCAGGATCGAACTCGGGTCTCTGGCACTGTAAGACAGCAACTACACCCTTGCGCCACCATGCTGTGGTACTTCACAGAGTTTGCTATTCAGCCTCCCAATTCTATGCCTTCCCATTCAGTTTCCATTGATTCATTCCCACGCTGGTTTTGCAGAATCCCTAACATACTATTCTGGGATTCGAAGATTAATCTCCTTTATCCTGGTGCAGGCATGTCAGAAAGAAAATCGCAGGGATGACAGTGACAAAAGCACAGCAGAATGAAACATTAACCACAGGGGGATGGTGGTGAGGTACAAGTATTTAGTAAGAGCATTCTAGCATACCAGATTCCAAATTAATTATGTTTTCACAAGGATTTGACTACAGGGTGGAACGTTGTACAGAACATTGGCAGAACTCTCTGCTCCTTTTATATGTGTGGTAGGGGACCCGTACCATCTGCCTCACTCACCACAGCTGACGAACACCTCCAACAACGCAATGCCCCCGTAATTATCTCCTGAGGAGCCAGCCAAATGGGCTTGTAAGGCCTGCATCGTGTGAGATGTCATTGATGAGCTTGTTACAGTAGATCTAAGGCAAAACGTTTTAAAACCATACAACTTGGGTGCATGGGAACAGTGCTCATATTCCATCGGGGAAAAAGAAACAGGTAGAATCTTCAACTTCGAATAAATGAACAGAAAAGGACAAGACAGATGAATAAGTTTAAGATGGACAAAAATGCTGGAGAATCTCAGCGGGTGAGGCAGCAGCTATGGAGCGAAGGAATAGGTGACGTTTTGGGTCGAGACCCTTCTAAACTAAACTAATAGGTTTGGCATGGAAACAGGCCCATCGGCCCATCTAGTCCGCACCGATCGCCAATCCCTGCAAATTAACACTACCCTACACACACTAGGGGCAATCTTCCATTCATACATTTACACCAACTAACCTACAAACCTGTATGTCTTTGAAGTGTGAGAGGAAACCGAAGATATTGGAGAAAACCCACATAGGTCATGGGGTCATGCAAACTCTGTACAGACAGCAGCCGTAGCCAGGATCGAACCCAGGTCTCTGACGCTGTAAGGCAGTAGTTCTACCGCTACACCACCATGCCATCTCCCACTGTGCATCCTCATTCTTCTTTTTTCTACTCTTCACGTTATGTATTAGGTGAATTTTAAAACAGAATTCCTTCCCATTCCTTGAACAGGAATTAACCTGTTGAACCAACACTGCACTCCCTCAATAGCAAGAATGTCCTTCCTCAAATTAGGGGACCAAAACTGCACACAATACTCCATGTGTGGTCTCACCAGGGCCCTGTAGTAATAATAATAATAATAATAATAATAATAATAATAATAATAATAATAATAACTTTATTTATAAAGCACTTTAAACAACTGCAGTTGCCACAACTGCAGTAGTACCTCCTTGCTCCTATACTTAAATCCACTCACTATGAAGGCCAACATGCCATTTGCTTACTTCACTGCTTGCTGTACGTGCATGCTTACTTTACAACTGAAATCAGTCCATGGGTGTGATCCTTAGCTTCCCGTTGTCTGTCATTTTAAATCACAATCCCACTCCTTTTTCCAACATGTCTGCTTACATAACTTCTCCATTGCCAATAGTAAGGCCCAACATAAACTAGAAGAACAATATTTTATCTTCTGTCAAATCTCTGGATTAATTATTACATTTTCCAACTTTAGATAAACTGCTCTCTCATTGTTAGTACTCGTGCTCTTTGTCACATGATCTGTCTTAACCTACCTATGCCTAGTCTTTTCTTTCACACAAGACTTCTCCACTCACCTACTCCTTGTCGAAAACTGACTTCCCATCAATCTTCGCCCTGTTCTGAGGAAAGGACTCATGCAGAATGTTAACTAATTTCTCTTTCCACAAATGACTAGCTGAGTTCATCCAGAATTTTCTGTTTATATTGTGCAGAAATATGTTTTCTAGCTTTAGTTTAGTTCAGTTTAGTTTAGTTTATTGTCACGTGTACCAAGGTACAGTGAAAAAGTTATGTTGCGTGCTAACCAGTCAGCGGAAAGACAACAGACAATAGATAATAGGTGCAGGAGTAGGCCGTTCATCCCTTCGAGCCAGCACCGCCATTCAATGTGATCATGGTTGATCATCCCCAATCAGTACCCTGTTCCTGCCTGCTCCCTATATCCCCTGAATCCGCTATTTCATGCTCTTCTCATGAAAGCATCCAGAGAACCTGCATCCACCACCCTCTGAGGCAGAGAATTCCACAGACTCACCACACTGTGAGAAAAAGTGTTTCCTCGTCTCCTTATTCTTAAACTGTGACCCCTGGCTCTTTACTCCCCCAATACAATACATAATAACAATTGAGGATTCCATAGTGTACAGATACATGATAAAAGGAATAACGTGAATAACGTTTAATGCAACATAAAGTCCTGTACTGTCCAATCAAAGATAGTCAGAGGGTCCAATGAGATAGATAGTAGCTCAGGACTGCTCTCTAGTTGTTGCTAGCATGGTTCAGTTGCCTGAGAACTGATAATTATAGGACTAACCATAGCATGAACCCTACTGTTTTGATACTGCAAGCATTTATTTTATTAATGGAATTCCCTTGTTGCTCATTTGAGTTACCATTATTTCAGTCATAGTTGGGGCTCATGCTGTCGACCTCCCCTGTCAACTGACAACTGACCTCAGTCATGCGAACAACAACAAACAGGGACAGCAGCAGCGCCGCAGCTTGGCGCCAACCCGGAGCATGCGGCCTTTGTAGAGCGGGCACCTATGGATGTCGAACCGGATGGCATCACCCTGCTGTAGACATCTGCTGCCTCAAACGCAAGAAGGAGAAGAAGTCATAGAGTTGTAAAATGCAGGGATGGGCCTTATTCTGATTTGTTTGTCCATCTACATAGATCCCATTTGCCTAGATTAGGACTCTGTCTTGCTTATTCCAGAGCCTCAATGTGTGTCTAAATGTTCTCATGTCTTCGAATGAAAGGGAGAGTGTGAGGGGTACCGAGACACGTCGCACAAACCTCCAAAATATCCGCACTCAACCATTGACTGTAATGGCTCCACCACTGGTAGCCATGCTTTCAACTGCCAAGACCCAAAGCTATGCCTCCCCCAACTTCCTTTGGTCCTCAAGGTTACCTCTCTCAATAATCCACTGGTCACCTGTCTTGATAGGTGTTGCAGTGAAAGGCTTGTGACGGTATTAAACTAAACATTATTTTTATTTCTGTAGAGATACTAATCTGAGCTTGTATCAAATCGTGGTTAAACCATGTTTGGAGTCTATGAAAGGCAACACAATGACGTTCCTGCCTCACAGCACCAGAGACCGAGATTGAATCCTGTATATGGGAGCTCCTGCAAGTTTTCCCCCTGCAAGTTTGCAGGTTTCTTCTGGGTGCTCTGATTTCTTACATTATCTCAAAGAACATCGAAAAGTACTGCATAGGAACAGGCCCTTCGGCCCATAATGTCCGTGTTGAACATGATGCTGTTAAACTAGTTTCCTCTGCCCACATGTGATTCACATCCCTCCATTCTCTGCATATCCATTTGCCGAAACCAAAGGCTACTATCGTATCTGCCTCCACCCACCACTCTCTGTGTAAAAAAAAACTGCACTGCCCGTTTCCTTGATATATTTCCCCTCTCACTTCACTTAATGTCCTCTAATCTTGGCAGTATTCTGGTAAACGTCTTCTGCATCCTCTCCAAAGCCTTCACAAACTTCTTGCAATGTGGTGACCAGAACTGCCTTACTAAAGTCCTATAGAGCTGCACCATGACTTCATGATGCTTGGACGACTCAATGCCCCAACCTATGACGGCAAGCATACCATAAGCGTTCTCTACTTGTGTTGTCACTTTCATGGAGGGGTCAAGGAAAGAGCGTTCACATCGTGGCCTTGTTTCCACCAGTCTTTCCACCAACACGCACAAGAAGCAGAAGAAGCGCAAGAGAGACACCATTGTGTGCAGATGCCAAGAAGTGTGTTCAGCTCTGGCTGAACAACTAATCTTGTATGTGGACTCGACAAGAAGAAGAAGACTTTCAGGGAACTATGGACTTGAAGATCCCTCTGTAATCAATGCAGTTTAAGGGTCTTGTCATTAACCATACATGTTCCCCTTACATTCGACCTCTCAAAGTTCAACACCTCATGCTTGCTTGATCTACACTTTATCTGCCATTTCTCCACCCATTTCTGAAGCTGATCTACACCTCACTATATACTTGGAAAGGCTTCCTCACTGTCTGCAACTTCACCAATTCAACTTATGAACTAACTCATCTACATTTACTTCCAAGTTGTTTATAGATATCACAAACCGCAGAAGAAATGTGTCGGGAGGAACTACAGATGCTGGTTTAGACCGAGGATAGACACAACATGCTGGAGTAACTCAGCGGGACAGGCAGCATCTCTGGAGAGAAGGAATAGGTTACGTTTCAGGTCAAGACCCATCTTCAGACTTAAAATCTTCCCTCCAGAGATGCTGCCTGTCCCGCTGACTGAGCTGCTGAGTTACTCCAGCATTTTGTCTCAATTTGTGGTCACAAACCACAGAGATCCCAGCACAGATCCCTATGAAACTCCGCTGGTCACAGCTCTGCAGTCAGAATAACACCCTTCAAGAGTCAAGAGTGTTTTATTGTGGTATGTCCCAGATAGAACAATGAAATTCTTACTTGCTGAAGTACAGCAGATTATGTAAACATAGCACACTATAAATAATATCATAAACGAGAAAGAGAAAAAAAGGTCAGTGTGTATATATACACACATACTCACATATGTTTATATATATATACTAGACTAAGTCACATGGGAGGGCTGGTCCCCCAACGCAATATTCCACCTCTCCACCAATTCCAATATTGGGGGCCAGTGGGGGTGGGGGGGGAGGGGCTTTCTGGAGCGCTAGTATGGGTGTTGTGGGTTGAAGAGACTGGTTTCCAGAGGGCTAGTATGAACATTGTGGGCAGAGACTGACTGAGGCACTCAACAATTCCGGGTTTTATAGCCCCTCCCTTCAGGGAGAGAGAATCTCAACATTTTTAAAACACTAAGAATTTTTAATCGATGGGAAAAATCCTCTTGTCCTGCGCAGCGGAGGGGAACTCTAAGTAAGATAGCCAAAAATCACAGCCGTAAGTGGCAGCGTTTTTTCTATAATCAATATACAGAACAACAGGAAGTGGTCAAGATCAGACTTTTAGTAATATAGCTATAAACACATACAAACATACTCAAAAAACAAACAATAACAATAATAATAATAATAATAATAATAATAATAATAATAATAATAATAATAATAATAATAATAATAATAATAATAATAATAATAATCTATTGTAGTTCAGAGCTTATTTGAGGTGTAGTGTTTAATAGCCTGATGGCTGTCGGGAAGAAGCTGTTCCTGAACCTGGACATTACAGTTTTCAGGCTACCTTTCCAATTGCAGTGGTGAGATGAGCGTGTGGCCAGGATGGTATGGATTTCTGAAGATGCTGGCTGCCTTTTTGAGACAGTGACTCCCATAAATCCCTTCGATGGTGAGGAGGTCAGAGCCGGTGATGGGTTAGGCAGTGTTCTCAACATTTTGCAGTCTTTTCCACTCATGAACATTCAAGTTGCTGAACTAGCCCATACCAGTCAATATACCCTCTACTGTGAAGTTTAAGAGAATCCTCTTTGACATGCCGAATTTCCGTTACCTTCTCAGGAAATAGAGGCGCTGATGTACTTTTTTAATATTCAGTGTGCTGGGCCCAGGAAAGATCGTCAGATCTTCTGTTTAATTACCATTGGTTACCATGATCCCCCTCGTGTGGAAGTTGGTTGGTGAACTGATAGGATTGATGTTGCAGGGATATGAGAGGATAAATGGGATCATTGTAGGATTGGTGCAATGTCCTTGATGGTCAATGCGGAAGGACTTTGTTTCTGTGTTCTACGACTCTACATTATATAATTCTGGTTGCTACAATATTAAAAGAATGTAGAAGCATTATAGAGTGCCCAATAATGTTTTACATTTGATAACATGAATGGGAGGTTATAACCAAATGGCAAAGAGTGAACAGCACTTCTCTCTTAAAAAATGGAAGCTGAGTTATGGTCATCCGATGGTGTTTAAAATTATGAAAATATATTATTGGAGCACACATGTTGAGCATTTTTCAATGAAGGGGTGGCACAGGGATTGCACCAAGCATTGCTGCCAACTCACAACTACTGCGACACAGGTTCGATACTGACCTCTGCCTCTCCCGTGAGACACGTGACTTTTCCCCGCTGCTACAGTTTCTTTCCACATCACTAAAACGTGAGGATTGGGAGGTGAAACGGCCACTGTCAATCATCTTCAGTATGTAAGTGGGTGGTAGAATGTGGGAGACAAGTTGTTGGGAATGTGTGGAGAATAAAATGAGACTAGTGTCAATATAGTGTAGATTTGGCATGGACTCGGTAAGCTGAAGGGCCTGTTTCCATAATATGTTATCAATGACCCTATGAAGCTCTGGTGAAACACTTTGTTTTCAGTATATTAAAATTTATGTTGTAACTCTGGACCTGTATCATCCCATTTGCGCTCTCAACATAGTGTGCCAAAGTGACTGCCATGTATCCTGAACAAATCTCTCTGGTGCCGAGAATGGCCTGACCTTCACAAGCTTTGGACCCCATTTAAGTTCCAACTGGGATGTTATGATTCGCATGCTGAATACTAAGTGTCAGTTTAGAGCAGGGATGAGGCAAGCATGTGCCGTGTACAGCCAACTAGTTTAATACTAACACATTTTAAAAGGAATGTTCCAAATTATTTTTGCAATACTTAAGTGTTGAAACCATTTCCCAAAAAACAAATTGGGTCATTGCTGTTATAACCTCTCCCAGCCGTGGTACGTCAAATTCTTTCATACTCTGAAACTACGCTTCTTGGCCTTTCTTCAATTCAGACTGGTGATCTCACTCACCCAAGCTCGTGTTACCTTTGCCCATTAAGTTATGTTGTTTTAATATCTTGCAGCATCCAGCCCCATGGCTTCAATTTTCCCATGTCCCGGGATGCTGCCAGATTAGAGGAAGTAAAGAGGAAGGCAACATTTAAACAAAAGAGATTAAAGATGGCTGTGAACATATTTTTGAAATTACGGAAGAATTCGGCAGAAGTGTAAAGAGATTAGCTAGAACTCTAACTGGACAGCAAGCAGATAGATTAAAAATATATAGAACAGGGCTTCGAGACTGCAGTTTGCTCTATAGTAATTATGCAGAGATACCAACTTTAATAAATTAAACAGAATGGTAAATAAAATAAATATGTAAACAGGACCTGGGATAAGTAAGTTCGGTATTCCGACTGCACTTGCCCAGGTCATAGGTCACTCACTATAAACATTCTCGATAGCTGTGCTGCTGCGTTGTGTGCAGGTTTGCGTTTCGTCCGTGGTCGGTGTCGGGCCCGGGTCTCCGGCGCTGCGGACGCTGTGGAGTTGTTGCTGGGCCGTCCCCGTTTCCTCCCGGGTGTTCCGTCCCTGTCCAGGGGCTGCCGGAGGAGTCCGGGGTGGTCCTGGGCTGGCAGGGCGGTGGCGGCCCTGGAGTTGCAGCCGACGCGGGGGGGGGAGGTGCTAGTTCCAGCTCGGCTCTGCCCTGCCTCGCCGGGGGGGGGGCCGTTTCCCGGTGGGCCGGGGACCATCAGCTGCGCCTCTCGCCTTGTCCACTGGCAGTCGATTGGCCACCTCGGTGTCGGCGGGGGCCACGTGCCGGTCATCAGCGGGTCAGGCAACATCTCTGGAGAAGGGTCTTGATCCAAAACGTCACCCATTCCTTTTCTCCGGGGATGCTGCCTATCCCACTGAGTTGCTGCGGAATTATGTGTGTATCCCCGTTGGTGGCTGGTGCTTGGCTTTCTCCGGCACCGGGGGGTTGGCCGGCAGCCGCTGGGTGGGGCGGGGGGTGTGTCTGGTGGTCCCTGGCCCATCGGGGTGTGGGTTCCTCAGGAGTTGGAGCGGGGTTGGGCTGGAGCTGGCTCTACTTCTCCGCGCTGGCTGTGGGCCTGTGGGCTGATGCTCCGGGCCACTGTCCCATCGGTCCAGGGTCACCCCGGACATCATTGGCCGCCCCCCGGGTGGGGATGGGACTCTTGAGGGGATGGGACGTGGACAGACCAGTGGTGGTTGGGCAGGACATGCGCCGTCGGGGACCCAGGTTCCATCCTGGCTGCGGATGAGGCGCGGGTCTGTGTGCTCGCAGCTGCTGAGAATGTCTCTCCGCCAGTCCAGTCTCTGTCCCTGTCTTCCACTCACATCTGTCCCCCTCTCTCACGTTGTTCCACCCTGCTCTCCCGCTACTTGGCACCCCCATTCCTCAGATTAAATATATTTTTACACATAAATCATGAATAAAGATAAGAATTTATACACAGTTTATGCAGCCAGCCCTTCGTTCGCTTTTCCTTTATAGCGAGTGACCTTTGACAAATCCCATGATTCCTTGCGTTTTTAGTAATACCGAACTCGCTTATTAAGATAACTGCTGTTAGGGATAGGTAATTCCTAAATAATACAATGGTCTGTTTCTTTATATAATTCTTATGTGATTCGAAGCAAGCGTTATCTCATTGAGACCATGCCAGCCTTCAAACACCATTTATGACATTCATTTCATTTTATTCTCCCATCGTCTCCATGCAGATTCTACCACCTCATCTCACACAAGGAGCAATTACTGCAGACAATTGTCCGAATAGTCTGGAAGTCTTTCGGATGTGGGAGGAAAGCAGGGCACTCAAAGGAAGCCCATTTGGTCATAGCGTGAACTTACAAACTCCTCGTAAACAGCACTGGAGGTCATGATTGAACCTGGCTCTGTGAGGTGGTGGCTTGTCCAGCTGCAGCACTGTGCAAGCTCATTTATACACAAGCACGCAATCTTTGGCTGAAATGGTTCATCCACTGTATCATTACTTATCATTGTGTGTCTTCTTAAACAGTTTTTAGTGCAGAGTACAGAGGAGATTTACTAGAATGTTGCCTGGGTTTCAGCAACTAAGTTACAGAGAAAGGTTGAACAAGTTAGGGCTTTATTCTTTGGAGCGCAGAAGGTTAAGGGGGGACTTGATAGAGGTTTTTAAAATGATGAGAGGGATAGACAGAGTTGACGTGGACAAGCTTTTCCCACTGAGAGTAGGGAAGATTCAAACAAGGGGACATGACTTGAGAATTAAGGGACTGAAGTTTAGGGGTCACATGAGGGGGAGTTTCTTTACTCAGAGAGTGGTAGCTGTGTGGAATGAGCTTCCAGTGAAGGTGGTGGAGGCAGGTTGGTTTTTATCATTTAAAAATAAATTGGATAGTTATATGGACGGGAAGGGAATGGAGGGTTATGGTCTGAGCGCAGGTATATGGGACTAGGGGAGATTATGTGTTCGGCACGGACTAGAAGGGTCGAGATGGCCTGTTTCCGTGCTGTAATTGTTATATGGTTATATGGTTATATAGTTAGTTTGGGAATATAGCTCCTGTAAGATGAGTTCCCACTATTGTCCAAGAATAATACCCTTCCAAGCAGACTGCATTAAGTTTCTAAAACTGTCTCCTGAGTAGTGAAAGGCAGAGATATGGATGTTAGATGTTGCAGTCCTGCCTTTCGCAATCTTCCATGCTTAACACCACTTGTTTATTTGAACAGTGAATACCTTTATTTGCATAATCTCAAGGTTTTAACTTGATTGAATTGTACAGTGAATGTCAATGCTTGACGGAAAAATGATATTGATGCACCGATATGCTAATGTAACCACATTCACACAATTCAGCGGCACTCGCTTTGTGCGAGTGATGACTTTCTTTCCTACTTCTGGGATTTTCAGTGTTTCAGCTAACTGGCTAGAATCCAAGAATAAAAAAAGAAGTCAAATGTTGCAGCTGTAAAAGAGAAATCATTATGGTACCAATTATCTTCTCAAGGTTCCAGCATTAAAGATTATTGTTGGAATGAATTGGCTCTGTTGCGGATGGGAGTCGAACAAAAAGAGTAAGGTCAACTCCAGTGGAAAAATAAGTTGCTTAAATTTCATTCAGCTAGATATAGAATCATAGAGATTCACAGCATAGGAACAGGCCCTTCAGTTCAGTTTATTTTAGTTTATTGTCATGTGTACCGAGGTACAGTGTAAAGCTTATGTTGTCTGCTATTCATATAACCATATAACCATATAACAATTACAGCACGGAAACAGGCCATCTCGGCCCTACAAGTCCGTGCCGGACAACTTTTTTTCCCCTTAGTCCCACCTGCCTGCACTCATACCATAACCCTCCATTCCCTTCTCATCCATATGCCTATCCAATTTATTTTTTAATTATACCAATGAACCTGCCTCCACCACTTCCACTGGAAGCTCATTCCACACCGCTACCACTCTCTGAGTAAAGAAGTTCCCCCTCATATTACCCCTAAACTTCTGTCCCTTAATTCTGAAGTCATGTCCTCTTGTTTGAATCTTCCCTATTCTCAAAGGGAAAAGCTTGTCCACATCAACTCTGTCTATCCCTCTCATCATTTTAAAGACCTCTAGAAAGATGATTATAATCGAGCCATTCACTGTGTACAGTTACATGATAAGGGAATAATGTTTAGTGCAAGATAAAGCCAGGAAGGCCCGATCAAAGATAGTCTGAGGGTCACCAATGAGTAGTTGTGCTACGATAAAACTGGGTCTGGATAACAACTGGGAAGAAACTGTCCATGGATCTGAGGGTGTGCATTTTCACACTTTTATACCTTTTGACCAATGGGAGAGGGGGGAAGGAGTGGGTCTGGTGCGACTCATCCTTAATTATGCTGCTGTCCTTGCCGAGGCAATGTGAGGTATAAATGGAGTCAATGAAAGGGAGGTTGGCTTGTGTGATGGTCTGGGCTGCGTCCACAATTTGCTGCAATTTCTTGCAGTCTTGGATGAAGCTGGTCTCAAACCACACTGTTATGCACCCCGAAAAAATGCTTTCCACGGTGTATCTGTAGAAATTGGTAAGAATTGTAGGGGACATGCCAAACTCCACCAGGTCTAAGACTACCATCATGACTATAGACAATCCATATTAATCCCACTTGCTTGCATTAATTCCATAGTTCTTGATACCCTACACATGCAAGTACTTGTCCAGATGCCTCTTATATGTTGTTACTGTTTCTGTCTCCACCATCTCTTGTGGAAACTCATTCAAGATTCCAGCTACTTCTCTGAAGAATTTACCTGTCAGGTCCTCCTATTAACCTCTTCCCTCTTAGCTTAAACCTATGTCCTTTAATTTTAGACACTGCTATTGTGGGAAACAGACACTGGCTACCTATCGTATCTATGCCGCTCATTATTTTACATATCGGGAAAAAAGACCCAGCCTCTCAAATCTCTCCTGATAACTTAATCTTTCCAATCAAGGCAACTTTCTTATGAATCTTTTCTGCACCCCATCTAGCTTAATCACATTGGTTGATTCAGTTGAACAAAATAATAGTATTCTGAGATATGCATGTCGTTGAGAAGAGGCAAGAAATATTGCAATTATAAAGAAGGATTTGACAAGCCTAAAAAGCAAAAGAAAGATGAAGAACAAGATTTTAGACACAAACTCTGCAGTTCCTGTGGAGGAATGAATGCTTTTTCAGAGAGACCAACTGAAAAGAGCCTCACGGTTCTGAATACAAGGGCCTGTCCCACTTTCGCGATCTTTACAGGCGACTGCCGGCACCCGTGATAGGTCCGTGAAATTTTCAACATGTTGAAAATTCAGCGACGACCAGAAAAACACTACTAGTCTTTGGAGACCTCTCACAACCATAGGAGGCCTCTCACGACCATGTCGCCAGGGGTCGCCTGTATGGTCGTGAGGGGTCTCCTGTGGTTGTGAGAGGTCTCCTGTGGTTTTGGGAGGTCTCCAAAGAGTTGTAGCATCTTTCTGGTCGCCGCTGAATTTTCAACATGTTGAAAATGTTGGCGACCTATCACGGGTTCCGGCAGTCGCCTGTAAAGGTCGGGAAAGTGATGCAAGGGCAAGAGTTAAATCAATCTCACAGTTTCGACCAGGGGGCGCTGCACAATCATCAGCCCTGCCAACAGTCTGTTTTTTTGTCTTTTAAAATTTTTCTTTTGTGTTAAAAGTTTATGTAAATGTTCTCCAGTTTGTTTTATGTGGGGTGAGGGGGAGGGGATTGGGTGAAACATTTTCTTTCAGTTTCATACCTTGCCGGAGATGTGATTAATTTTCGGATCGCATTCTCCAGTTGCTCTGCGGCCTACGATCGATGGAGCTGAAAGCCTCCTCGGACTGACCTTGGGCCCCACCGCGGGGCGTGGACTTACATCGGAATCGATCCCTTGCTTGGGATCGCTCTAAACGCGGCCTACAGTCTCGGGAGAGGCCCTGGACGTCGGGAGCTCCAATGTCGCGGAATGTTTGACCAGCTCCGACGCGGGGTTCGATCGTCTAGCACGGGGGGAGCTGACATACCCTCGTTGCAGGAGCTGATCACCTCGACACGTAGGGCCCGCTGCCAGCTACGGGAGTCAAGATCATCCCATCAACGGAGGGCTCGAGAGCAAAGAGAAGAGATAGAACTTGTATTCGCCTTCCATCACAGTGAGGAATGTGGAGGAGTCACTGTGATGGATGTTTATGTTAAAATGTGTTTTGTGTGTTCTGTTACTTTTTATTTGTATGACTGACTTGGCAAATGAAATTCCTCGTATGTTGCAAAACATACTTGGCTAATAAAGTATTATTGTGATTGTGATTGTGGCAACATATTCACAATCACGCCGATCTCATATCTAGTGTCACAGTGTAAATGGATCATTATTTTTGCAAGTGTTATCAGACCATGATATAACCATATAACCATATAACAATTACAGCACGGAAACAGGCCATCTCGGCCCTACAAGTCCATGCCGAACAATTATTTTCCCTTAGTCCCACCTGCCTGTACTCATACCATAACCCTCCATTCCCTTCTCATCCATATGCCTATCCAATTTTTTTTTAAATGATACCAATGAACCTGCCACTTCCACTGGAAGCTCATTCCACACCGCTACCACTCTCTGAGTAAAGAAGTTCCCCCTCATATTACCCCTAAACTTCTGTCCCTTAATTCTGAAGTCATGTCCTCTTGTTTGAATCTTCCCTATTCTCAAAGGGAAAAGCTTGTCCACATCAACTCTGTCTATCCCTCTCATCATTTTAACGACCTCTATCAAGTCCCCCTTACCCTTCTGCGCGCCAGAGAATAAAGACCTAACTCATTCAACCTTTCTCTGTAACTTAGTTGTTGAAACCCAGGCAACATTCTAGTAAATCTCCTCTGTACTCTCTCTATTTTGTTGACATCCTTCCTATAATTGGGCAACCAAAATTGTACACCATACTCCAGATTTGGTCTCACCAATGTCTTGTACAATTTTAACATTACATCCCAGCTTCTATACTTAATGCTCTGATTTATAAAGGCTAGCATACCAAAAGCTTTCTTTACCACCCTATCTATATGAGATTCCACCTTCAAGGAACTATGCACGGTTATTCCCAGATCCCTCTGTTCAACTGCATTTTTTAATTCCCTACCATTTACCATGTACGTACTATTTTGATTTGTCCTGCCAAGGTGTAATAATAATAATAATAAGAATAATAATAATAATAAATACTTTATTGATCCCCTCAGGGAAATTCAGATGCCCAGAAGCCCCCAACCAACAAACCCACAGATTCAAAACGAACGCAGACAGAAAATACATAGAATACACTGTGGACACTACCTGAGAGCAATAAATACTTAAAAAGACCAATAATTAACAATTAAAAATTAAAAATTGCAAGAATGCATCCCCCTACAGCCTAGCGGTCCTCTATATTGATTTTGTTCAGTAAGATCATACAAGGATTCCAAAATGGGCAAGGAGTGGGCCCATTTAAGAAATTAATCATACAGTTGACCACAGACTCTATGCATGTCAGGCGATCACAATGTTAAACCTGAAAAAACCAATGCAAATGTTTGAATTACTCAATAGTCCATGGCTTAAAGGTAGGTAGATGTTGTGGATGTACTTATTGGTGAGTATTTGCTTGTAATTGTTGATGGTCAGTTCCCAGTTGCAGAAATTGCCAATTCTCCATACTTGAAAGCTAACATCTCAGCTTTGATGGCATCTCTGGGCTGTTGGGTGGTCCACAAACCTCGGGAGGGGATAATGGATCACTTTTCATTTGTTGTTTGTGTCCCACCTAGGGTGCACAGCTCCGCTCATCTCCTCCCTGTCCACGGCTAGAGGCAATCTGCGTTAAAAACTGAAGGAAGCCATCCACACCACTCACGCAGAGGGGAAATCTTGGATGCAAGAATTGTAATGCTTTTGACGCAACATTCAACAGTGGGAATGCAGCCAAGCTAACTCACTTTGGCCCAGCCTGTGCCTTCACGCCTTTCCGAGATAACCCTCGAGATCGACTATCAACATGCCACGCGAGAGCAAGAAGGCCTAGGAGAACACCATGAAAGCAAATGTAGAGAAACAGATGATGTTCAGACCTACGGCATCAGAGCCTGGGAATACAGTGCTTGTGAAACACGAAAACCACCCAGGGAAGGAGGGAACTCAAGCGAACTGCAGCCATTTGAGATGAGCTCCACAATCTCTTTACCAAATAGTTGGCCAAGCATCAGACAAACCACGTCACACTTGAGAGTGCTCTGAACACCATCCACTTCTAATTAAAATGGATAAGCTTGAGATCAGAGAAGAAACTATCTGATGCAACATGAAACATTCTCAATGCTTGAACTTGCGATGTATTCTTCTGCAAGGAAACTTCCTTCAGATATGAAATACTTTGTAAAGAATGAATACAAGGCCAATACAAAGACTGGCAACATCAGTATTTTTCAAACTACAAAAGTCTGGAATGTAAATTTGTTCTGTTGCTATAATTGTATTTCCTTTGTAAGGATACCGCCTTACTTCTTTTCTAAGGGCCTTGTGCTCAGTTTTGAAACGTATTCAGAATTTTGGGTGTGGCAGTAAAGACAATGGCCATGTTCCAAAGGTACTAAGCAGTAGATCGGTGTAATGAATCCCAAATGTAATAGCTACAAGTGTTTTTACTGTCAGCACTTGAACACCAGAAGTACAATTGGGGAGAAATTCATCAACCAGCAATGCTTAATGCTAACATTAGCTTTACATTGTTTGGATAGAAACAGGCTTGGATAGAGTGGATGTGGAGAGGATGTTTCCACTAGTGGGAGAGTCTAGGACTAGACGTCATAGCCGCAGAATTAAAGGGCATTCTTTTAGGGAGATTTAGGAATTTTTTTAGTCAGAGAATGTTGATTCTGTGGAATTCTTTGCCACAGAAAGCTGTAGAGGCCAAGTCAGTGGATATTTTTAAGGCATAAATAGAGAGATTCTTGATTAGTCCTGGTGTCAGAAGTTGTAGGAGAAGGCAGGAGAATGGGGTTAGGAGGGAGAGATAGATCAGCCATGATTGAATGGCGGAGTAGACTGTCCTAATTCTGCTCCTATCACTTATGACCTAGTGACATTGCTGAAAGTAGCCTTACTATGGAGATCACGATATGGCATCTGTTAGGAGCTGATCCTATTAAACAGATTAAAGATTCAAAGCACACTTTAGGATCGCAGATTTTTCTCAATCATACATATCAATTAATGCATTGTGAAGAAGCAAACTAATATCATATTAAGATCAGGATCAAAGATTAGAAAAGTTTAGAAGCAGAATTACCAAACCAAACACATATTGGAATGTAGACAAAATTGCTGGAGAAACTCAGCGGGTTGGCAGCATCACCAAAGGAAATAGGCTTCTGAAACCCTTCTTCAGACATTGATTATTAAGATTTTTGATTTTCCAGCATCTGCAGTTCCTTCTTGAACACATATTGGAATGTGGAGGTTCCTAACTGCAAAGGCGGTGAATCAAGGAAGACATCTGAACTGCATTGGTTCATAAGATCATAAGTGATAGAAGTTGAATTAGGCCATTTAGCCCATCAAGTCTACTCCACAATTCAATCATGGCTGATCTATCTCTCCCTCCGAACCCCATTCTCCTGCCTTCACCCCGTAACTTCTGACACCCACAATAATCAAGAATCTATCCATCTCTGCCTTAAAAATATCCACTGAATTCCACAGATTCACCACCCTCTGACTAAAGAAATTCCTCCTCATCTCCTTCCAAATGAATTTCCTTTAATTCTGAGGCTATAACTTCTAGTCCTAGACTCTCCCGCTAGTGGAAACATCCTCTCCACATCCACTCTATCCAAGCTTTTCACTATTCTGAATGATTCAATGAGGTCTCCCCTCATTGTTCTAAACTCCAGCGAGTGCAGGCCCAGTGCCGACAAGCACTCAACACGCTGATACAGAATTGAACACTAAATGAGCTGTTGACACAAGCAACTGTGGATGCTAGCTTACAAAAAAAGAACACAACGTGCTGGAATAAGTCGGGCAGCATCTCAGGAGAAGCCTGGTACAAAGCCTGGACAAGGACTGTGTGAGCTGTTGCTCATTGTGTCTTTGAGACGCGATAAATGTTGAAGAATTACAGGAAGCAGAAGGAATAATTCATACCAGCTCTTTGGGAGAGAAATTGTGAATGCTCACTGTACGCTTTTTGGAAAGTTTCAACATAAACTTTCCGTCTATATCCTCCGAAACCTGAAAACAAAAACTGGATCACAATACGATCAAGCATTAAATCAAACAGGCATCATTCTTAAATTAAATGAACCATCAGCATGCTATACATGCATGCTGATTTGAAATGTACAGACAGTATTAATACACTTGAGAGGAAATAACATTTCTGAATACGTTTTGAATAAGTGTGTATTAAACGAGTAAAGAACAAATAAATTGTATTGAAAGCATTACCGCTTCTAACAGTAAAATGCAGCTTACATTACAATGAGCATCTGTGGAATATATGAATGACTAAAATATGAAGGGAAAAGTGTTGCCACTAAATTCCATGGCCTGGGATATATGTGCAAGCCTAACCTAAGAACAATCTTCATTCACGTTTTAATGACTGATTCTGGGCAGATCCAAAGTGGCACCAAGGTGAAGGGGGTGGTCAGAAGGAAACAGCGGCAAAGGCACCCATGCCTAAGGCCATTCGACAATAGACCATAGGCAATCGGTGCAGGAGTAGGCCATTCAGCCCTTCGAGCCAGCATTGCCATTCAATGTGATCATGGCTGATCATCCCCAATCAGTACCCCGTTCCTGCCTTCTCCCCATATCCCCTGACTCCGCTGTCTTTAAGAGCTCTATCTAGCACTCTCTAGAAATTATCCAGAGAACCGGCCTCCACCACCCTCTGAGGCAGAGAATTCCACCACTCTCTGTAAGAAAAAGTGTTTCCTCGTCTCCGTTCTAAAAAACTGTAGAAGTGATATTTTGCCTATTTCCTTTGCTCCATAGATGCTGCCGCACCCGCTGAGTTTCTACAGCAATTTTGTCTACATTCCAATATGTGTTTGGTTTGGTAATTCTGCTTCTAAACTTTTCTAATCTTTGATCCTGTCCTTAATGCAATTTATTGTCATTCAAACCCAGGTTTGAACAAAATATCACTTCTACAGTTTTTTACATTACAAAACAATCCAAGACCCACACTTAACACAGTTTACATAAACATCCATCACAGTGAGTCTCCAACATCTCCTCACTGTGATGGAAGGCAAAGTCTTTATCTCTTCCCTTTGTTCCTTCTCCCGTGGTCCAGCAGTCCAACTGCAGTGTCGAGGCGAACTGGGGCTCCGATGTTAAAGTCCCCGGCGGGCGATGGTAAGTCCTGAGGCCGTTTAAGCCACGCCGGGCGATGTTAGGCCCCGGCTCCATGTCTTTAAACCCGCGATTCCAGCGGGAGAAGTCGCCGTTGCGGAGCTCGGAAAAGCGGTCTCCCACCAGGGACTTGGAGCTCCCGATGTTCCCATCCACCGGGTTGGCGGCCGGTGCCTCCGAACTCCAAAAGTCGGGTCACAGCCGCACGCCACCACACCGCTTCCCGCTCTTCCCGCTCCGAAGTTGGCCAGCTCCGCAATGTCAGTTCCGCAGGCTCTGCAACTGGAGCCCTCAGGTTAGTCCCGGCCGGAGGTCGCCGCCGGCTCCACGATGTTAGGCCCAACGACATCCGAGACCCGACAGGGAATAGTCGGGTCCCCGCACAGGGAAGAGATTTAAAACGGTTTCCTCCACAGCCCCCCCACAGCCCCCCCACCACCCCCCACATATACACAGCTAAAAAAAATAATAAAAACTAGCTCAAGACATACATTTAACAAGACAAAAATTAAAAAAGACAGACGACTGTAGTCGAGCCGCTGCCATTAGGCGCCGGCGCTCTGAGTCATGGACAGCTACTAGGGCTGTAGAAAGGCCACACTGTCTCTTCAATGGTTTCCACATAATTAATAGACACAAAAAGCTGGAATAACTCAGTGGGTTTGGCAGCATCTCTGGAGAAAAGAAATGCGTGACGTTTCGGGACGAGATCCTTCTTCAGACTGAATCTCTGAAGAAGGGTGATTGAATTTTTCAGACCAAATCACTTTGCAGGATAGTTGAACCAATGCAAGCATCCTTTTCCAAGCCAATATCCCCAGCATTGAGGCTCCAATAACTTTCAATTGGCTCCACGTCTTCTGTCTGCCTGACACCAGGTTCCCGAAACAGACATTCTACACACAAGTTCTGATGAAGGGCCCCAAATCTGAAATCTTACCTCTGTTTTCCTTTTCTATTACCTGACCTTCTGGGTGTTCTCAGCCTTTTCTGGTTTTGCTTCACATTTCGAGTATCTGCCGTTTAATAAATAATGTTTTTCATTTTTCTGAGCTGTCACAGTTAGAGATCTCCAGGAGAATTGAGAAAAGGCTTCAAAGACATTCTCAAAATTTCCTTGGAAAGGTGGAACTTCTTCAACCAATCTTGGGAATCCATGGGCTATAACTAAACACAGTGAGAAGGGACTGAGCACTTAGATTCTTGATAAAGTTGATCTGATGAAAGAATATAAAATTATGACAAGCATAATTAGAGAAGACAGTCAGAAGCTTTTTCCCAGGTAGAATGGTCAAAGACTTGACAGCATAGTTATAAGGTGAGAGGGGTAAAACTTGGGGGAAATGTATGTGGCAGGATTTTTACACAGAGGTGTTACGTGGCTATGTTACAAGGTAGCAGAGGCAAATATGAAAACACAATAGGAATGGAGGAATATGGATCACTTGCAGGCAAATGAGATTTGTTCATACTGGCACCATGTTCAGCATTGTGGGTCAAAGGGCTTGTTCCAGTGCTGTGCTATGTTCTAAGTTCCACATACTGAAGGTTCAGGTAAACAAAGGAATCAATGCACCAATTCTTACACTGCCAACCCACCCATCCCTTCAGGCTTAACCTGCCCCATCTGTGGAAAAGTCTGCAGGTTCCAGAGTGGCCTCAGTAACCCCAGATCTCACAAAATCAGGGTGGTTGATTCAAAAGAACTGTCTAGGATGGAGCGGCAATGGATGTAATTCATTATAAGAACTTGCTCGTTAAATTCTTGACAACAGACTAATTTGGATTTTCTATTGCAAATTCACAAAAGAACAGCAAAATGGAGTTACTATACACATAGCAAGGAACTGCAGACACTGGTTTAAACCAAAGATAGACACAAAAAGCTGGAATAACTCAGAGGGTCAGACAACATCTCTGGTGAAAAGGAATAGGTGACATTTCGAGTCAAGACCCTTTTTCTAAATGAAGGGTCTCAACCCAAAATGTCACCTATTCCCTTTTGGGTTGAGACCCTTCTTTAGAAGAAGAAAGGTCTTGACTCGAAATGTCAGCTATTCCTTTTCTCCAGAGATGCTGACTGAACAGCAGAGTTACTCCAGCTTTTTGTGTCTATCTTTGGAGTTACTATACAACTGTTATACACCTTTTAGGCACAATTTGGAAATCTTAGTGATTTTAGGTTAGAAGTCTGCTCTAGGGACCATGTTTCAGTTTTGAAATATATATAGCTCACTGGTTCTATAAACCCTCAGGACTGTTCGTAAGCTGCAACTTCATGAATGGCTTTATTTATTTGAATGTTGTAGTCAAGGAGATGGCAAGCTCACTGTTCATTCTGGCCCATTGACGCTGCACAAATTTTATCAAATAGTCTGTCAGATTTTCACTGGAGTACAAAGATACAAAATGCAGAACATAGAACATAAGACATAGAACATAGAAGGGTACAGCACCGGAACAGTCCCTCATGTCTGAGCCAACCATGGTACCAATGTAACTAATCCCATCTCTCTGCATGCAGTCTGTATCCTTCTATTCCCTGCCTGTTCATGTGTCTATCTAAATGCCTCTTAAACACTGTATCTGCTTCTACTATGTTCCCTAGCAGCATGTTCCAACTTGTTACAACCAAACAGCAGAAGGCAGTAAAATAGTCACATAGGATATTAAAAAATGTGTAAGTAGTCCATTCGGGCCCTGGTGTTTGCTCCACCATACAATAAGATTGCAGTTGGTCTATTGTGCCCATGCTATTTCTCTGCAGTACCTCCATATCACTCGATTTTCTTAGGTTTAGTTTAGTTTAGTTTAGTTTAGTTTAGTTTAGTTTAGTTTAGTTTAGTTTAGAGATGCAGCATGGAAACAGGCCCTTCGGCCCACCAAGTCCACACCGACCAGCAATCCAAGCACATTAACATTATCCTATACACACGAGAGACAATTTTGTTACACTTATATCAAGCCAATTAACCTACAAACCTGTAATTCTTTGGAGTGTGGGAGGAAACTGAAGATCTCGGAGAAAACTCATGCGGTCACGGGGAGAACACACAAACTTAATCTCGTGAGTGACTACGTGAAGCCTTCGAAACTCTGTGGTTTCATGCAGTAAACCAATCTGTATGTGAACAACACTAAACAGATAAACCATAAATGCTAGAAAAGACATGGGCCATTAACACCATGATGCTAACTTTACATACATGTACACCGTCCTTAATTGGATCAGTCCCAATTGCCTTTGGGTTAAACAATAGCTCATGCAACATTGATCAGAACTCTATCTGCAATTATCCAGACATGTTCAACGAAATTTTATAACTTCTGAAAGTGCACTTATCTGAGCCTCCTGCTGTTGCAAGAAAGTGATCAAAGGGGAATACCCATTCTATTGGCTGCTGACGAGCCAGCCGCCCTGATAGAGTGAGACTTGAAATGATTTGTACTCACACCTGCTTTCAGCTGCTTATACTCTATCCATCTTGAAATAGTCTGCACCAACAATCTCTAGTGAAACTATTATATACCTATGAAGAGACTTTTATTTTATGGAACCCATGGTTGAGTAGGCCAATTTGGCACTACTATAATTCATGTTGCCTCGTCTTGAATTATCTTAGGAGGCATCTACTGATAAATATCCTGAGTCTTATCTGTGTGTAGGGTGCGAGACATATCTGCAGAGTTTATGACAAAACCTAAATATGTAATAGATAATGCCGGCTCCAGAATGGACTTTCCTGGATGAGTAACAAACTCCAGATATTCTAGGAGTGCCTTGGTTGCTGAAACAGCTAACTCTGCGACACCTGATCGCTTCCCTGCAATAAGCATGTCCTCTATAAACGACATGACAAAATGCCCTTAAGATCTGAGTAGGGCAACATTGACTTTAGAATCTTTGTAAATAGCCTAGGGCTGAAGTCAACCCCTTAGATGGAGCCTAAAATAGTAAGATTAAACAAGAACTTACCAGTTTGAAGTTTGATCTGTATTTTACGAGGAGTTACGATGAGAGATTATGTGAAGAACCCGTCCAGCACGCATGTGCGACATACTTCAAAGCAGCGGTGTGGAATCACAGAAACAACACAATAATTGAATAAACATAGTAAAGACAAGGAGAACTAAGTTACCAGTTGATCTCTATAATTGAGGGTGGGAGCAGAGGGCACGTAATCCCTCATCGTAACTCCTCATAAAATACAGATCAAACTTCAAACTGGTAAGTTCTCGTTTAATCTTACTATTTTACTTCGGAGTCACGTGAGTGACTACGTGAAGATTTTAAAGCTCTGTGATTTCAAACCGTGTAACAGTTCATACTTCACTCGCTGCCGAAGACATTCGAGGGAGGAAGTAAGTTATCGTAATCAACCATGAATCTGTTTGTAAAACAATAATGGTGTTATTAACAATAACAAGACCAAAATGCTCCCCCGGGCTTAAATTATATATTTTTTGCAGATTCTGTATCGTTTACAGAAAAAGTATTAGGTTCTGCCAGCGGCTTGTTATAAAGGTTTGGAACGCATACTCCCTAGACCACCCCGCTGTAGCCAGGATGTGGTTCATAGGCACGTCCATCCTCTTAGTCACCGATGTGGATGCTGCCCTGGTGGAGTAAGATTTATACACGTTAGTATTTACTCCAGCAACTCCCAGTACCTGCTTGAGCCACTTGAGATAGTTTTGCTCATCACCCGACCATGAGGTTTCTTGTGGCTGACCCATAAGGCTTTTTCTCTCCCTCGAGGATTTCATATTGTGTCGATGTAGTTCAATAAGTGGATCATGACACATAACCGTGGTTCAGGTGGGTATGCCCGGAATTCCATGACTGGACCTGATGTTCCTGGTCTGCTCTGTTTGACCAGCCCCTGAATGGTAAATGTAACACGGTCTGGTGTTATAACCATATTGTCCAATCGTAGCAGATGGAGGAACTGGACTTTGTGCTGAGACAAGGCCATCAGCATGACCGTCTTCAGGGTAGGCTGTTCCAGGGTGAGGGACCTGGCTGGTGACCATCCCCTAAGCTATGTCAGGTCCACACTGACATCCCAGATTTGGGTGTACCTAGGTCAGGGGGATTAAAGTTGAATATGCCTCTCCTGAATTTGATCACCAGCGGATGGTACCCTATGGCCTGTTGTCCTGGTGCCCGAGTTAAGTAGGCTGACAGAGCACTTTGGGCTGTGTTGATGGCGCTGTAGCTGAGTCCTTCATTGTGTTGAAGACCTGCCAGGAATCTAGTACACGTTTTGTTGTAGTTGAATATGTAGTTCCTGTATTTGAACAGTATCTTCCCACTTCTTGTTGTTCGCCAAGTATGTTCCCTAGTGGATATGCGATGGGATGCTATCATCGTGTCGATAGCGCTGTTTGACAACCCAGGCCCAGCAGTGGCCCAATTCTGCAACCCAGGCCCAGTAATGGTCTTTTCAAATCTGCAACCCAGTAGTTTAATTTATTGTGGCATGGGTGGCTTATGCCTGAAACTGGGTGAGTTGATAAGTCTGGGCTACTGGGAAAATCATTAGGGTTTTGATGACCATGTCGACCACTGGAAACCATGACTGTGGGTATAGTCGGGTACTATCAAAATACCTGAAGCAGAGTCCATCTGTATTTTGCGTAGTAACCAACTGATGAGGTAGAAAAATGGGAGAACACAGAGATTAGATTCCCCCCCCCCCCCCCCCCCCCCCCCCAGCTCAGCGGGAATGAATTCATTGCCGCTGCCTCAAAGTTTGGTTTCATGCGACATACATCGGTACGTGGTGATTCAATTGAAATACAAGGAAATCGATATCTGGTGTTCCATATTGCTTTGTAATTTCAACAAATACTTTGGTTTAATATGTCTGTTTACAGTTTTTAGCTCACCTGGTAGGTAAGTTTGCTGATGGTCGAATATGTTTGACGACAATTGTTAAATAAATTGTCACATGATATCGATTTTATTCCGCCCAAGTGGTTGGTATATGCCACCACTGTGATGTTGTTAATTTATAAACGAACATGCAGAATGGTGCACTGCTGAATAATATGCTTTTACAAATAGAACGTACTGAATATTTCCAACTAGGTTTTATGCCCAGTGTCTATAGTGATGATGACTCCACATTAGTCCATTTGCCACCATGTTCTGGGTATGGGTATTTAGTTTAAACACTAGCACCTTAGCTCTAATGGAAAGGTTCAAGTTAAGTAGCTGGTAATGCTGCTACTAACTCCCAATTATTCTAGCCACTTTGTTGAATGGTTGGTTGATTGTTACCATTAATTGTTACAGGTTGTGTCATACGCTGACTCTCCTTATGGCAATGTTATAGATGAGTGGGTAGAGTTAATTGAATATCAGATAGTCAATAGTTGTGGATGGTGTCAACGTAGATCTATCTGGATTGTATGACAGAGCCCAGGCTGAATACGTTTTAGTAGCTAATGCTGCTGATTAGCTATTCCCATGGATTTGTCTGTCGTTAATATCATAGAGACATGCCATGACGATATGTTCCTTAATAGTGTCGGGGCTGGTTTGAATATCTGGAAACAGTTTTGGCTCAGATTAGCCATTGTCAATAATTTATACTGCCATAGTTACCCCATCCAGGTAAATTGGTATCTCCGAAAATCTTTATGAATGGGTACTGAATAGTATGCATCTTTTAAGTTGATGTCTACCATAAAGTATCCTAGGAAATCCATGGTTAGCAGTTACAAGTTTCCATAAGTGTGTAACCTGGTGAAAATACTCAAGTGGTTAAGTCAATGATGGTGCGACATTCACCATCTTTGGGTTTTTTGATACCAAAGGTTCATATTAGACTTCTTTATGACTCCTTGTATATCTTCTCCAGTTAGCTGGTCCCTCATGTTCTTTTTTAGTGGGAGGGTAGACCCCTCTGGGGTACATGATGAACTGGTGGTAGGTTTCTTAATTCCATTTTTATCCTTGAATACTTTTGGTATATAACTACCAAGTGTGACAGTTCATGTTCCCAACCTATTTTCACCCCCCCCCCCCCCCCCCCTTTGGTTCTGACTTTGCTGCTAGAGGCTGCCTGCTGTTTTCGGGCGGCATTTCTGCGGATCTCGGGCGGCGAGTCTCTTTGTCGGGAGAATGCAGGGATTACCGGCTGGTTTTTGAATTTCCCTCCAGTCCGCTGCTGTTGGTCAGAAAGCTGTTAGCGGACTGGGCATCGGCTCAATACCCTGACTGTGGACCGCAGCGTGTGTGATCCTGGTGCTGCCTCTCCCCCCTCCACTGATGGAACGCTCCTTCCCTGGAGTCGAACGGGGGCCGCATCCATCTGTTCTGCTTTGCTCTCTCCAGTTTCCCCTGGAGCAACAAAGAGGAGCAAAGTTTGTAAACTCGAACCTGTGGGTAAGTACTTACCTAACGGTCCATTCTTTCAGGCTTGTAGCGGGAGCGCCCGTACTCCCGTTCATCGCTGTTGCACTGCGTGAACGCTCATGGCGCGCATGCGTGCTGGACGGGTTCTTCACGTAGTCACTCACGTGACTCCGAAGTAATATTTCCACAACAGGCCTTGCCAGATAAACCTCAGATATATCCTGTGACTCTCGTGTATTGATATGGAAAAGTATGCATCTTCGAGATCGATTGAGGATGTAAAGCAATCCTCTGTAATCAGCTATTTTGCTGAATGAAAATTATCCATCTTAAAATGGTTATTCCAAGCACATGTTCAGACTAGCCAAATCCTATATTGATTTGGCATCCTCTAATTTTCTTCAACCTTGAGAAGATATTAGAAATATACCCCTCGTGTTCATGTTCAGACTGCTCATCCTTTTGTGAAATGTCTCTGTTTCAACTTGGATAGCCATAATTTCCTCTTTAAACCGTATGTACGGAAATCTTGGTTTCTCTTGCTGTGGAGGAAATTAATCAGCCAGAAACTGAATCTTATAACCGTTTATGATTGTAAACTGGAAAGATCGGAGGTTATCTGTCCCCACCTGTTGTTGAACAGTCTCAACCTACCTCCGACTTGAATATCGTCGGCACATCTCATGCGACTGATGGAATAATATTTGCATACCTCAACAGCCTCCACCTCATTGTCGCTTTGCTGTCCATGATGAGACAGACGGTGGCTGTAGTTGTGATCAAGGCAGTTTCTAAGAAACCACTTGCTATAAAAACCACCAAGGCTGCCAATAAAACAATAGACAAAAGATGATTATCACCCCCAGCCCCAAGATCCAGCAACCCCTGAGACTGACACCACCAAAAATGGCCTTAGGCGGATGATCAATACAGTCAACTGACCCTAGACTTTGCTCTGTCCCCTTGGCTCAGGCATCGTGGCCAGCTGGGGAACGGTACTGAGTATATGGAGTGCGCTGCCTCCATGGTAAGCGCTGAAAACCTGCGAATTTAAAAGCCCTCTGGCTTGGTTTTAATTGTGTAGGCCTGGTGCCACCCAGCCCCAGTGTAGTGGTATCTGCCACTAGCCCGGTAGGGATGATATGCATGCAGGTAAACGGGAGTCTTACCCACAAAGGGTCTTTACCACACCCACCGCAGCCTTGAATTCCTCTTGCAAGTCTTTTACTTGCTAGCCCAAGTCTTCTCCAAAGAGATACTTGCAGATTGCACATACTAGCCTTGCACAAAATTAGCATATATTGGGTTGACCTCAGGCCTAGCACAATTGAGTTTAAACTATGTATTACACAAAAGTGCTAAGGCATCTACTGCAATTCAGACAGCTGAGTTCCTCCACCGATCTTATAAATGCCGTAATCCTTCTTTGCAAATTATCTGAACTTGCTGGAGTTTAAAGCCTTTTGACTTTGTTTTACCCTTCAGATAGCCCCAAATGGTAGCATTAACCTACGGACCTCCAGTGTCTGGCAGAAATCAGGACTAGCATTCTATCCAGCTGTGTTCTGCATGATCTTCTCAATCAACTGATGAGGTCAAATAACCAATGCTACTTGCCAGTTATTTTTATAATGGTTCTCCTATCCCCGAAGGGATGGCAAATTTAGTCACAAGTGCCAGCAGATCCTTAAAAAACTTGAGTTGACGCATATCATCCACTTGATGCGGGAATTCAAGTTCACTGTCAACTACCTCATAGTCAGAGTCTCCACGAGTAATCCTCAAAACACCCCTCCTCAGAGTGGGAGATATCATAATGCAACCCTGAACCAGGTATTGCTGCCGTAGACCTCTGACTGGAACTACCTGTCTCGGTCGCCAGTGTGTGCAACACATTCCCTTCCACCAGCCTTTCAATTAGTATTTCCAGTATTGAGAGCCTACAGATGACATCCTCAATGGATGTTGAGGCAGTACCTTCCTTCCCAATAATGTCTTTTTGGACATTTTACTGTTTTGGCCTTGGCCTACCCTGAACTTGTGTCGCCAAACTGCTCCCTTACGGAGCTTTTGCTTTTTATTATTTACTTATTTACTTTTTACAACACGAACCTGCAAGACAGGTAAAAATCCTACATGCCAGTTTGGCCTTTTCTGGTCTACCTTTCCCCGAGAGGATGGCAAATGATGTCCCAGCGTGCTGGCAACTCTTTTTAGCCGAGCTAAAAGAATTTAGCATGTGTTGAGGGAATCCTCAAACTCCCTGCCTCTAAGCAGGAGATATCCTCAAATATCTGAGTTTAACTGCCTCTATCAATGAAATGCACCTTCCTCACACTTGTGGACAGCCTGATAATCTCAAGCATAGATGTTGAGGCAGTGCTTCCCTGGCCAATATGATCCATTTGGACAGCCAGTTTCATGTTGGTCTACCCTGAACCAGGGTAGACAAGCTGCTCCTTCTGGAAGCTTTCTCAGAGTTTGCTGTGCAGGCCAACCTGCTCTTTTTCAGAGCCAGTGGAAGGTATTGGACAGACTATGCTGCCAGTGTTTCCAAGCCCGGGTCACCAGGCTGCTCCATTTCGGAGCTTCCACTGAGGTTAGTAAGCAGACCTTACCTGCCAGCGTCTCCAAGCCCGGGTCGCTCTCCTTGTCAGTCGGAGTTTCAGTGAAGTTGCTTTTGCCGGCCGTGCCTGTCCACATCTTCAGCCCCATGCTTGCCAAACTGCTTCCTTTCAAAGCTTTAAATGGATATAGCTGTGCAGGTCGTGCCTGCCAGCTACTCCGAGCCTGGTGTGACAGGCTGCTCCTTTGGAGCCTTGGTGGAGCTTGCTGTGCAGGTCGCGCCTGCCAGTTTTCTGCGAAGCCGGCCGCCTGCTCCCTTCTGGAGCCTCAACGGCGGTAGCTGTACTGGTCATGCCTGGCAGCCTCTCCGAGCCCGCTGCATCTATTTTCAGATCTAGCTGTTCCTGAAAGAAAAACGCCTTACCTGCCGGAGCATTTTCGAATGGCTCTGAATCCCGCGCCATGCGTCGACGTATTGACGCACATGCGGGCTGGCAGGATCTTCACGCAGTCTCTCACGAGACTTCGATATAAAATCTCTTTTCATCTCAGTCCTGGATAGCTAACCCCTTATTTTGACACTTTGACTCTTGGTTCTAGAGACAAATGCACAAAGGGGAAACATTATTCCACATCTACTCTGTCAAACCCATTCTGAATTTGGTCCATGTCAATGGGATCACCCTTTTCTTTAAACTCGAGAGAGTATAACCTTTCAGTGAAGCTTTTCAGAATTCTTAAATTTTAAGATCACTTTTAAATATCTTAAGTAATGGCCTATTCCAAGATATACTCTAGAATTTTGAAGAACTCATCTGGATTCAACATTGTAAGCTATTACCATCTAACCTCCTTGGCCAAAGTGATTTACTTTTGCAGTGAACGAGCCCAGTATAAAGCAGTAAAGGCTTAATTTCTGAACAGATGTTCTTGTAAAGTAGGACTTTTATTAAAAAGAAATAATAAACTAGTTACGTATCGACATTATGTTAAAATGACTTAGAAGGCTGAATGATGCATTCGCATTTACACACTGATGGTTTTCAATTCTGGGAACTCAATTAGAATTGAGCTGAGCCAGAAGGGTCTGTTTCCTCCAGCAGCTGTTGGTGATGCATAAGTGAGATGAGTTTGGGCAGTGTTAATCCAGTTTTCTGTAAGCAAAGGCAATCTCAGCATGAAGCTAAAAATCACTTGTTAAGGAGTTGCAAGAATCATACAAGGATGCAATGCTTACTCTCATCTGTTACAAATTCAGCTACATCACTGGTTCTGTTTTCACCAATATTAATCACAGCTTACTCAGTACATATTCACAGGGTGTGTCTTCTGTAGAACTATAGTTATTGAGTCATCTAACACAGAATCAGGTCCTTCATCCCACCAGTAAAGATATGTGGGGTAGTTTTTTTACACAAAGCGAGGATGCCCAAGGGGTGGTAGCAGAAGCAGATATGATACTGATATTAAGAGACTTTTACATTGGCATATGGATGTGCAGGGAATGGTAAACACATACAGGCAGGAGGGATTTGTTTAATTTGGCATCATATTCATTACAGATATGGTGGGCCATACAGGTCTATGTCCCATGTTCTATGTCCCATGTCCCATGTTCTATGATCTATGTTTTAACTTGATGCCAACCATCAAGAACCGATCTGTTAGTGATGACGTTATCTAAATAGGTCACATTCTCTCTCCTTTGTACAATATTGTTGGTCTGATCTGCAATGAGTCTGTTCTCAGGACAGTGAACCCTAAGCCCATGCTCTAGGTTTGACTGGACTTCAGGTCAAGATAAGAAGTCTTGTCCCATTGCTACCTTGAAATCTGTGTTGTGGCTACTCAGCTGAAATTTGCTCTTCTTCAATTGGCGTTTCTTTGGCCTCAATTCGTAAAATTAAAGTTACTGCCATAAAAATAAGTACAAACACTGTTCACCTGATTTTTTTTGGTGCAAGAAGCAAATTCACTGAAACTTCATGCAAATGATCGCTATTTCTTGGTTGATTAACAATAATGCCATCATTTTAATAAAATTCAACACAGGTCAACTAATTAATGCCTTATAATTCACAAGGGTAAGGGTCCCCATGTGTCAAACTACTTTAGCAGAAACTAATTGGATATCCGTGTGTCCCCTATGTATATACCTATTATTACATTATCTGGTAGAACGATTTGACAAAACAAACCACAACACCAAGGAGTTTTACAAAGTACAGAAACCAAAGCAGTTACTGTGTAGCTATTATATGTAGCTTCTCTGCTATTTCACAAATGAAACTTCACAGCCCTTGTTACAAGGACTGTGAAAGATGCAATAAAAGTTGGGGACAGTTTCTTCCCAGTTGTTATCAAGCAACTGAATCATCCTACCACAACCAGAGAGCAGTCCTGAACTACTATCTACCTCTTTGATGACCCTCGAACTTTGCCGGCTTTACCTTGCACCAATTTTTTTCCCTCATCGTGTATCTATACACAGTAAATTAATCAATTGTAGTAATGTATTGTCTTTCAGCTGACTGGATAGCATGCTACAAAAGCTTTTCACTGTACCTCGGTACACGTGACAATAAACTGCACAGAACTGAACTGAACTGAATGTGCGCAAATCTAAATTTACCATAAAACAAACTATTCAACATTCAACATTTAGTCATGGTGATGCTATTTAGCCTACCAAGTCCACATTTCCTATTAAGCACCAAATTTTACATTAACCCTATCCTATTTATATTTTGCCCACATCTCCATCAGCTCCTTCCTGACACCGCCTCTCGTCTACAAACAAAAGGCAACTTACCGCAGCTAATTAGTCTCCCCATTTAGATGGAAACTGGAACACCAGGGAAACCCACGTGGTCAAAAAGAGAGTGTGTAAGGTCAACACAAGTAGCATCCAAGGTCAGGATTGAAGCCAGGTCTCCGGTGTTACAAGGCGGTATCTTTACTGGATGTGCCACTGTGCCGTGCTGTGCAGCATTATGGTTTAGTAATTGGAAGTAATCATGTTAAGGTATTGCCGTAAAGTGCAGGCAATAGATTGGTAAAGGCGCAACCTCAGACCACAGGGAGCAGTGGGTTTTATTTTGTCCAGTAAATGAATGTACTGGTCAACCTGAGGAGCACCTTCAGCAACAGGCTGGTTCCACCAAGATGCAGCACAGAACGCCACAGGAGATCCTTTTTCCCTGTGGCTATCAAACTTCCTCCCTTCTGTCATAGGGTATGTTTCATGTATCTTGTGTATTTTTATGACTTTTGGCAGACCAATTTCCCTCCTGGGATAAATAAAGTTCTATTGCATCGTATCATATCGTACAGCATAGTTCACATATCCTGATGCAGGAAAAAGTCAGTGCAAGGATAACAACAGCATTCACACTGCTTGCTCATGAAGCTAAATCCTTGCACCCTTGGTCTGTGCTACATTGTTCAAAATTACTCCAAAAAGTGTCCAGGTTCAACAGGATACCAAGGACAACAGCAAGACATCTGTAAAAAAAGGCAAGGGTGAGAGAGTCCTGACGAAAGTAAGACATGACTGTGCCAGTATAATTAAAATAAATGCCGAAAGGTAAAATGTAACTGAGAATGACAAACAAAGTCCATGGATGTTCAAGGTAAAGGTTTGTGTATTTCAATGGAGCACTCTGCCTCTGCTTTGCTGGTCAATTCAGGTTTCCAGGTTCTGAAACATGTTGATTCTGAACCTCTATCCCAGTTTATTCATTAGGGTCATAGTGTCATAGTCATAGAGTAATACTGTATGGCCCAACTTGTCCACACCAGCCTACATGTCCCAGCTACACTAGTCCCACCTGCCAGCATTTGGTCCATATCCCTCCAAACCTGTCCTACCCATGTACCTATCTAACTGCTTCTTAAATGTCGGGATAATCCCAGCCTCAACTACCTCCTCTGGCAGCTTGTTCCGTACACCCACCACCCTTTGTGTGAAAAAGTTAGCCCTCAGATTCCTATTAAATCTTTTCCTCTTAACCTTAAATCTGTGCATTTTCCCCTTCACCTTAAAAAAGTGGGTCAAAGTGACTTTGCCAGGATTTAATGTCCAAAAAGAAGAAACCTGCCAGCAATAAATAATAAGGCAATGCCACTCTGGGGCAGAAATATCCCAATATTCACCTCATTGGGAAGAGTAAGTAAACATTCCTAAGGAAAGCAGTTCCTCAAATTGTCCTGAAAATCATCCTGTACATTACCCGTGTCCTGGTGATCTATGGTCTAGCCAGGGATAATGGGATTTGACACATGTTTCCTCAGTCGTCCTTTCCACGATTACTGTGGAATCTCCCCGAGTGAAAACCTCAGCACAAAACCTAATAGTTTAATAAGTCACGGGATATTGAGGGAATGCAGCATAGGTTCACGAGTTTAATTCCCGGGGTGGCAGGACTGTCTGGCTTTTATACTCTGGAATTTAGAAGGGTGAGAGGGGATCTTATTGAAACATATAAGATTATTAAGGGTTTGGACACGCTAGAGGCGGGAAACACATTCCCGATGTTGGGGGAGTCCAGAACCAGGGGCCACAGTTTAAAAATAAGAGGTAAACCATTTAAAACAACGACGAGGAAAAACGTTTTCGCACAGAGAGTTGTGAGTCTGTGGAATTCTCTGCCTCAGAAGGCAGTGGAGGCCAATTCTCTGGATGCTTTCAAGAGAGACTTAGATAGAGCTCTTAAAGATAGCAGAGTCAAGGGATACGGGGAGAAGACTGATTGTGGATGATCAGCCACGATCATTGTGAATGGTGGTGCTGGCTCGAAGGGCAGAATGGCCTACTCCTGCACCTATTGCCTTTTGCCTATTGTCTATATTGTTCCATCGAGTATAAGTGATTATCTTACCTACTCCTGAACTAGCCACATTTGATGCATGCCCAGAAAAGCATAAAGATGATTAAAATAATACGACAATTATTGTGAAATAATAACCATGTACATTTTTTTAAAACTCACTCTTGATCACCAGTAATTCACAATGATTTTTCATGTTCAGCAGGGCAAGCAGCATTAGTGGAGAGACACGAGTTAAGGGCTCATGTTGAAGTTTATTCTGACAAAGGGTTTTTGACCTGAAACACTAGCTCTCTTTCTCTTTCCATTGCTGCCGTTGACTTGCTGAGTGTTTCCAGCATCTTCTGTTTTTATTTCAGATTTCCAGCATCTGCATTTTCTTGATTCTCATATTTAAATATTCTTACACTGAATTCTTAAGTTGACCGATGGACTAAAACAGTTTAATGGCCACCGACATTTGTGAATCTCCCATGATATGTTTTTTGATTCAACCTCTGGTTCCTTTGATACAGTCTTTCGGTTTTCCATACAAGCTGGTCTGCCACTGGAATAGCCGTTAGCTCACGAATGAAGTAGAGTGCATTTCCAGCTGGTTCAGCACAAGTAGTACATTATATCACGCAATAAACACTGTCAGTGTGGCACAACGGCTCAGCGGTACAGTTGCTACCTTACAGTACCAGAGACCTGGGTTCGATCCTGACTACGGGTGCTGTCTGGACAGAGTTTGTACGTTCTCCCCGTGACCTGCGTGGGTTTTCCCCGGGAGCTTCGGTTTCCTCCCACACTCCAAAGATGTACAGATTGTTAAAATTGTAAATTGTCCCTAGTGTGTGTCGAACAGTGTTAATGTGTGGGCATTGCTGCTCTGTGTGGACTCCGTGGGCCGAAGAGCCTGTTTCTGCACTGTATCTCTAAACTGAACTAAACTAAACTAAAGCTTGGTGCTGCTGGTTTAGCATCTAACTAAAAGCTGCAGCTTTTGAAGTATTTGTGAAGCATGCTGTCATTTTGAGTGAAGAAACATCAAGGAGAATTTGACCTGAAACTGTCCTGGACAAAGGTTGACAACTTGCAATTTAATACCTCTACTGTTGAAATTCCCACCTGCTCTAAGAATACTGAAAGGCCAAAAAGAATGATGCAGGTGACACAACCCATGCCCAATATAAATAACTTACATTTGTATGGAACAGAAGAAGTAGGAGCAGGAGTAAGTCATTTGACCCTTCAAGCAAATCCTCAAACACTCATTAGTACCACATTTGATCTTCTACACCAACACTGTTTTGCTCCACGATCTCCATACCTAGATCTCCTTAATACCTTGGAATCTATTGATTAATGTTTTGAATTATTCAATGACTGAGCTTTCATTGCCTTCCAGAATAAAATTCTGTGGATCCACCGCTACCTAAGTGAAAAATGTCTTCTCAACTCAGTCTGATACAGCGACCCCTTGTTCCCTACACATTTGCCTAAGGATATGTACTCCATGAATCCAATATGTCCCTGAGTCCTGGCAGAATGTTATCAGTTAGCATGAAAACTATTCAAGAGTCAAGAGTATTTTATTGTCATATGTCCCAGATAGAACAATGAAGTTCTTACTGGCAGCAGCATAACACAATATGTAAACATAGTGCACTGTAAACAATATAATATCCAAGATAAAAAAAGTTCAGTGGGTTTATATACTCATATATACTCACACTCACATGTACAGATTTTTTATTTTATTTTATTTTATTATTTATTTCGAACAGAATAAAAGAATAAAATGCAAATGTGAAACAGCATACAAACAACAAAACAAAAATATTTATATATAAAGATGTATACAGATGTATATATATATATATATATATATATATATATATACACACTAGACTAAGTGGGACTCGTTGGGTCCCAGCATCACACGGGAGGGCTGGTCACCAACGCAATCAACCACCTCTCCACCAATTCCAATACTGCTCGCCAGTGGGGGGGGGCTGTCTGTTGCGCTATCATGGGTGTTGCGGTCTGAAGGTACTGGTTTCCAGAGGGCTAGTATAGACATTGTGGGCCGTATGGATGCTTGGGCAGGCATCCAACTGTTGCAACGATTTTAGAAGCCAAGCCAAGGCAAACAATTGGGCTGCAGCCACCCGACAACCAAAATTCATTTTGTGAACACAAACTTGTTAAAAAGGCGAGGCAAACAATTGGGCCGCAGACAACCGACTACCAAAATTCATTTTGTGAACACAAACTTGTTAAAAAAAAAGGCGAGGCAAACAATTGGGCTGCAGACACCCGACAACCAAAATTCCACTTTACAGCCGCATCGAGGGGAGTCACCATGGAGTAAACATGCGTTCAGTGTTATTCGCAGCTCAGAGAGCCATGACCTTCTCACTTTCTGGTCTGGCAGAGACTGAGAGAGGCACGACACTTCCTGATTTTATAGTCCCTCCCCCTGCCGTCAGCGGGGGCAGCAGAGAGAATGGGGAATTTTGTAAAAACATTAATATGTCTCTCATTTTTCATCGACGGAACAAATCCTCCGCACTCATACGGTGGAGGGCCGCTCTGACCGAGGTGGCCAAAAATGACGGCCGTAGGTGGCGGCGTTCTCTCGGAAATCACAGCAATCTCGGACAAAAGCGGTCAAGATCAGAGATTTAGTAATATAGATTAGACTAAGTGGGACCCGTTGGCTCCCATGTTCACACGGGAGGGCTGGTCCCCCGACGCAATATTCCACCTCTCCACCAATTCCAATTTTGGTGGCCAGTAGGGGGGCTTTCTGGAGTGCTGGTATGGGTTCTTGGGGTGGCAGCTCAGTCGCTCAAGCCTGATCTGCTGGCAGCTCACTCACGGCTGGTGGGCTGGCAGTTGACTCATGACTATTCCTTGAAATTCCTTTTCAAGCAGGGTGCAAGGCCACCAAATTCAAATCCATGTCCCTACCATTTCAAGCAGGGTGCAAGGCCACCGAATTCAAGTGCAGTTTCCAACCACTTCAAGCAGGGTGCAAGGCCACCAAATTCAAATGCAGCTTCATACCATTTCATGCAGGGTGAAACCACCATAAAACCACACAAAACACCATACTCACACTTCAGTAGACATTCAGTGTGTTCAGTTGATTCACAGCTCAGACAGAGTCATGACCTCTCCCTCCCCCATCATGCAGAGACTGAGCCACACCCACACTTCCGGGGTTTATAACCCCTCCCCCCACCACCGGGAAAGGTGTGGCTTTCATGGAATGATTGACAGGAGAGAGATTCTCACCATTTAAAAAAAAACAGTTTTATTTTTCATTGATGGGAAGAATTCTCTGCACCTGCTCAGCGGAGGGGGACTGAGTAAGATGGCCAAAAATCACAGCCGTAAGTGGTAGCGTTTTATCTAAAATCAATATACAGTGCAAACAGGAAGTAAGTGCATTTGCAGTAGTGCCTTTTAACTTCAAGCCAAAGCACCCAAGCCACCATTTGCAGTAAGTAGTGCCTCTCAACTTCATGCCACCATTTGCAGTAAGTGGTGCCTTTCAACTTCAAGCCAATGCACCCACGCCACCATTTGAAGTAATGCCATTTTAACTTCAAGCCATTGCATCCAAGCCACCATTTTGAAGTAGTGCCTTTCAACTTCAAGCCATTTTAAGCCTTCATTAGCAATAAGAGGTGCCTTTGCAGCACCCAAGCCACCATTTGCAGTAAGTAGTGCCTTTAAGTAGTGCCATTTGCAGTAAATGGTGTCTTTCACTTCAAGCCACACCCACCCAAGCCACCATTTGCAGTTAGTGCCTTTCAACTTCAAGCCAAAGCTCCCAAGCCACCATTTTCAGTAAGTAGTGCCTTTCAACTTCATGCCACCATTTGCAGTAAGTAGTGCCTTTCAATTTCAAGCCATACCCAAGCCACCATTTTCAGTAATAATGCCTTTCAACTTCAAGTCAAAGCTCCCAAGCCACCATTTTCAGTAAGTAGTGCCTTTCAACTTCAAGCCAACATTTGCAGTAAGTAGTGCCTTTCAATTTCAAGCCATACCCAAGCCACCATTTGCAGTAATAGTGCCTTTCAACTTCAAGTCAAAGCACCCAAGCCACCATTTTCAGTAAGAAGCGCCTTTCAACTTCAAGCCAAAGCACCCAAACAATCATTTGCAGGCAGTGTCTTTTTACTTCAAACAAACCATATTTTCATTTTCAAACCACTTTGAGGGGACTCAGTTATGTAGACATTTGTTCAGTGTTATTCAGAGCTCAGAGAGACATGACCCTTGGCTTCATCCATATTGATGAGACTGAGTGAGGCACACCACTTCCTGGTTTTATAGTCCCTCCCCCTCCCTCCAGCAGGGGCAGCAGAGAGAATGGTGATTTTTTTTAAAACATTAATATCTCTCTGATTTGTCATCATTGGGAAAAATCCTCTGCTCCTTTAAGGCGAGGGGGGGGCTCTGACCGAGGTGGCCACAAATGACGGCCATAGGTGGCGGCGTTCTGTTGGAAATCGCAGCACAGTGGGCCAAAAGCGGTCAAGATCAGAGTTTTAGTAATATAGATATATATATATATTTATATATAATATTGTTATTAGTGCACTATTATTGTTTATTGTGCTTATTATTTGTACGTGGGTCTGTGTGTGTGTGTGTACATTTATACACACACCCACATACGTACACTAAAAAACAATAATAGTGCATTAATAACTATATTAGTCTATGTAGTTCAGAGCTTATTTGAGGTTGTGGTTTTTAATAGCCTATAGGGTGAAGGGAGAAAGCTGTTCCTGAACCTGGACGTTACAGTTTTCAGGCTCACAAGGCCTCTCAAGTCGAGAGAGCACAAGACGATTCAAACCAATCTCTTCTTAAACAGCAAAGCCAGCAATCCTGGAACAAATCTAGTGGATCTTTACTGCAGATTTAATGTAATAAAATGTTCCAGCTTATGACACAGGAGCACAATTGGCCAATCCTCCTCACATTCTCGAGGTTCATTGTCGGAATTACAATGTTTCCAGAGTGGAATCCATGCTGCACCCTTCTAGTTTGCACAGCGAAATGGGCACAAACCCAGTCATCAAACTAAACTGATGTAAAATGACTAACTTGTCCAGTCATTACATCAATGTACTTCTTTTGGAACTGTGGCACAATGTTTTGGATCAAGCCAGCAAATAACAAGCCAAATGAAGAAGGGAATGCAATTAAATGGAATTTCTTTGGAAGAATTCCCCTTAATTATACTGAACGACTCATCTGAAATTTGCATCATGGCAGCATCACACTAATATGCTAAAACAACATCTTGACCTGTGTATAGAACTAACAACATCAAATTTAATCTTATTCAGTTCCATATGTCATGCTGAGAAGATATTGGATTTGATTTTAGGACCAAACTTTAGTTCAAAGTCAGCCAACCCGAACACTGTGCCCAACCATATTTTGCACTTCAGGTGAAGACCTGTTTTCAAAGGAAACAAAGCTATCAGGAGTAGTGGCAGCAATAAGATCTGCAGGAGTGAACGGAGATTGAGTAAAAGGTAAAAATCAAACTTTCCTGCAAAAGGCAATGAGATATTCAGTCATACAAAAATTTGAACCAATATCAATATTAACATAACAATATGTCCATAAATAATACAAGGCAAACTTAGCCAAATGAAAAAATGTTAACTTTGGAGTGCTCAAGAACTCCAAGCCACAGGAGTTTTGATCGCCCTGACGCGGGAGCTTCGATCCCCCCCGACTACGGATGGTTCGACTGCCCCGACTGCGGGAGAATAAAGAGGAAGGAGATTGGACTTTATTGCCTTCTATCACAGTGAGGAACCCACTGTGGTGGATGTTTATGTTAACTTTTATATAGTTGTGTGTCTCGTTGCTTTTTTTTCAGTATGGCTGTATTGTAATTCGAATTTCATTGTATCTTAATTGGTACATGTGACAATAAACTGACCTTGAAACCTAGTAGGTGCAGTTCTGGGGACCTGGGATTGATCCTGACATTTGCTGCTGCCTGTGCGGAGTTTGCAAGTCCTCCATGTAACTATGTGGGATCCCCCAGTGCTCAAGTTATCTCACTCATCCCAAGAAACTGATAGGTTTATTATCCACTATAAATTACCCCTTCTCCGTGGATTGTCACCTTGTCGTGGTGGAGAAGCTTGTGTGGACCTGAGATTCTGAGAGCGATGCCATCTGGAGCTATGCTCCTGGTAAGGCCACCCGTGGCGGTAAGGTCGAGGGGGAGATCCCTGACAAAGAGCAATCCAAGTAAGACTTCAACGGTAGAACAGGCGGAGGATGATGGCTGACTCTAGTGGAGCATCACAACAGCTGGGAAGGCGGATGAAGTCTGCAGCAGAAAAGGGTCCCCGGTCGTCTTGGACTCCATGCCACCGGATCCTGACTCAGATCTGTCAATGGCTGTCTGTGCTCAAATCTCCCCACGTTAAATAAAGTCACGCACAGGTGACCTCCCAAAAGAGGACAGTCATACTAGTTTCAAGTGACAGCCGATGATGATAAATTACCCATGGTGATAAAAGATTTAGGGCCAGATTGGAATTAATGGTCATGTGAAAAGTATAGATTATGAGGAAATAGGTTAGGAAAATGGGACTAATAGGAATATCAATGGGCTAGCATAGAGTTAATGGGCTGAATAGCCTCATTCATTATCATAAGAAAATATGGGATTGTTGAAACAAAGGAGGTTGCAGCGTTGCTGAGAGTAACATCAAGAAGGGATTTGAAAATAAGGATAATAATTTAAAATCAAGGCTTTGCTTGCGTTCAATGTCATTCAGTGAGCTCAAGGGTGATGGTGGAATGGGACTTGGCACAGGCAGCAGCGTTTTGTATGATCTGCTTTATGGAGAATAAAGACCAACGGGACTAACGTGAAAGTACATTGAAGGAAATGTTCTTGTAGGTCAGCGGATTTAAGTACGTTGTCAAACAACTGAATTTCTACATAATAACAAATCTGTGCTACACATAATTCTCCAGTGCTTTACCTCCACTTAGGTGGGAAATTTTAAATTACATTGCCTCACTATTATTTTAGCTATGCATTTAAACGAAGAGTAAACACACAGAAATAAAATTATGCTGGTTGAAAGTACCATCACTGCATTTGTAAAAATATTTTTCACGGTTAAAAAATACAGTGCATGTATGTGTGAGTGTATATGTATGTGAATTACAATGAAATTTGCAATGGAAAACAGATGCTCTCGAGTTGAGGACAAGCAGGTGATGACAGGAGTTGCATTGGTAATATGTACATGCCATACGTCTGGAGCAGCTGGTTTCACTTCCAGCAGCAGCATCGATATATCTGTCTTTCCCAACCATAAACTGTACCCTTCCCTTTGGGACAATTTTATGTTCTGCCAGGTACAGTAATTGGCTATAGCAGCGGCTGCCTACACATTTTTATAGTACAGCTATTATTTTAATGTTGGAACTGCAAAAGTCCTGGGAGATTACATCAGTTAGGCCCCATAATCTCGTAAAATTAAGCAAATTGCACAGGCAAAAAAGCACAGCGGATCTTTGTATGTGAAACCGCAATATTTACTCGATTATGCTCAACACTAGAGGTACAAGTCCAGTGCCCTAATGCTCCAATCTGCAGCTGAACTTCACAAGATTCTGGAGAACCAGAGAGAATCAGAAGAGGTTCCAGATGGGAAACGGTCCTTTATCCCAATGTAACGCCGCGCATTCAGACGGAGGCAATAATCTTTTGCATTGTCAGCGGTTAGTCACCCCAATTAACAGACAAACCTAATAACCAAGGAGAAATTAATCAGCTTACTCTTATTTCCCTCTGCTTATTTCCTGAGAGTGGTGAATACAATTACACAGGTATTTCAAGAGAGAGTTAGACAGAGCTCGTAAAGATAGCGGAGTCAAGGGATATGGGGAGAAGGAAGGAACGGGGTACTGATTGTGGATGATCAGTCATGGTCACAGTGGATGGCGGTGCTGGCTCGAAGGGCCAAAAGGCCTACTCCTGCACCTATTTTCTATTGTCTATTGTACTAACATCATCCCGTACTGTATCCAGATATTCTGTTTTAGCAGTTGAAGAGGAAGAGTGGTCTGAAGAAGGGTTTCGGCCCGAAACGTCGCCTATTTCCTTCGCTCCATCAATGCTGCTGCACCCGCTGAGTTTCTCCAGCATTTTTGTGTACCTTTGATCTTCCAGCATCTGCAGTTCCTTCTTGAACAACAGTGTGCTGTAGATGTTCATTCTGGGGACTTGAAGACCATATCATTAGTATTTTGCTTTCCATCTCGTGCACAAGCCCCAGCAAAGAGCTGGTATCTTGAAAATCTGACAGTAAAATAGGCGCTGACAGTGGAGAAAAAGCGTGGGTAGGGGCAGGATACAGGTACGGTGGTGGAGCGGTTAAGTTACCGGACTAACAGCTGGAGTTCTGGACCATTGATTCTGAGACACGAGTTGGAATCCCACCAAGGCAGCTGGGGAGTTTAAATTCAAGTAATAAAATAAATATGGAATTTTTAACAAAAAGCTAGGCTCAGCAAGATACTAGAGGATTGTCATCTGGCACACTAATGCCCTTCAGGGAAGGAAAGGTGCTGTCTATGCCTGGCCTCTAGCCTCCAAGTGAGCCCAGACCCACAAATGTGGTTGATTCTTGAATGCCTCCGCCGCTCAGTGGTAATTAGGGATGGACGTTAGACTTCAATACTGGCAGCAATGTCCACATTCTGTGAGCAAGTAAATTAAGATGTTGGCTGGAAGGAGCGCTGAGGCTGATGCAGAGAAAGCGTTCAGAGGCATGGAACACTGAACAGCGAAATCTGGCCTGTTATTGATAACACCACTCATGGCCAAGAGGAACAAAGGTTAAGGCAATTCGACCCGAAACGTCACCTATCCGTTTTCTCCAGAGATGCTGCCTGACCCGCTGAGTTACTCCAGCACTCTGTGTCTATCTTGGGTATAAACCTGTATTTGCAGTTCCTTTTTATTACATAAAGGTTAAGGCGAGACAGTTGTGTAAGTTCAGCAAGTGATGCTGCTGCCTCCAGCAACCTGCCTTCCTGATCTTGAGTGTATACAGTTCGTATATTCTGCCTGTTGCATTCAGGGCTTTAGATCCCTCCCACATCCTGAACATGTGTCGGTGGATTAATTAGTTATTACAAATTACCTCGTGAAGAAGGGAAGCAGGAGAATCAGAGTACGCCTGTGGGAGAGAATGCATTGCCGGCAGATAAGGGGGAGAATTGGTGCTGATGAGAGCTGGTTTGTGTTCAGTTCTGGGCATCATGTTATAGAAAAGATGTTGTCAAGCTGGAAAGGGTACAGAGAAGATTTACGAGGAAGTTGCCAGGACTAGATGGTCTGAGCTAAAGGGAGAGGTTGAGTAGGCAGGGATTATATTCCTTGGAGCGCAGGTGATCTTATAGAGGTGTATAAAATCATGAGAGGAATAGATCGGGTAGATGCACAGCACAGAGAGGGTGAATCGAGGACCAGAAGACATAGGTTTAAGGTGAAATGGAAAATATTTAATAGGAATCTCAGGGGTAACCTTTTCACACAAAGGGTAGTTGAGGCAGGGACTATCTCCGCGTTTAAGTAACAGTTAGACAGATATATGGATAGGACAGGTTTGGAGGGATATGGACCAAACGCGGGCAGGTGGGACTAGTGTAGCTGGGACATGTTTGCCGGTGTGGTCAAGTTGGGCCGAAAGGCCAGTTTCCACGATGGCCATTCTACGACTCTGGTCAGGCTCGATGGGCAGAATGGCCATCATAAATTAATATGCGAAGAAATGTCACATAACAAAATATGAGTGGGTGCATTAAATTTATTCCTTACAATAGACCATGGCAAGGAGATCAGTTCTGATCCTTCCTCCAGCTGTCAGAAATACATAAAAATGTCAAAAAAGGCAATGTTTTCAAGTTTCTTCCCGAAAGAAACAAAATTAAGAATAATACATTCTAGGTTTGTACATGGTTAGGTTCCAGAGCACATGTTAATGGTTTCAACAGGATTAAACCAAGTGTTTAGTTCTTTATGACACGTTTAGTCATCCTCCATCTGGTTAAGAATTTAACTTTCACCTGCAGTATTTGAGAGGAGAAACTTGGCACGGAAAAGCCAAGTTAAACCTCATACTTTCCGATGTAACAAAATAAATGAGCTGGAATAGTATCTTGCTGCTTTCCCCACCTCCCCCACCCACCCCCTGCCTCCAGAGACAAAGGCCAAACATTTACTTCATTTTTTGTTTCACTCTGCCAAGAAAACACATAATTAGTTCCAAGTCTAAACATTTCAATACACATGTGAATGGCATTTTACATCCAGATATTATCTTGAAGATTTAGTAGGGCCAGAATATGGTAATACTCTTGCAGAGAAATTGAATATTAAAAAAATATATACAATGCTGGAAATCAAAAATGAAAACAATGTGTTGCAAATACTCATCAGGTCAGGCGATATCAGTGAGGGAGAGAAACAGGTCCATTAGAAATAGGAAAGGGAGAAAAGAAGCAAGTTTGAAGTTGTTTGAGGTCAAGGTTTGACTTTGACAGGGTGGAGAATGAATTATTTCTCAGCTGTCTAGTTAATACACAATTAAGGTATTATTATTATTGGTCGCCCAATTATAGGAAGGATGTCAACAAAATAGAGAGAGTACAGAGGAGATTTACTAGAATGTTGCCTGGGTTTCAACAACTAAGTTACAGAGATAGGTTGAATAAGTTAGGTCTTTATTCTCTGGAGCACAGAAGGTTAAGGGGGGACCTGATAGAGGTCTTTAAAATGATGAGAGGGATAGACAGAGTTGATGTGGACAAGCTTTTCCCTTTGAGAATAGGGAAGATTCAAACAAGAGGACATGGCTTCAGAATTAAGGGAAAGAAGTTTAGGGGAAATAGCAGGGGGAACTTCTTTACTCAGAGAGTGGTAGCGGTGTGGAATGAGCTTCCAGTGGAAGTGGTGGAGGCAGGTTCATTGGTATCATTTAAAAATAAATTGCATAGGCATATGGATGAGAAGGGAAGGGAGGGTTATGGTATGAGTGCAGGCAGGTGGGACTAAGGGGAAAAAAAAAATTTGTTCGGCACGGACTTGTAGGGCCGAGATGGCCTGTTTCCGTGCTGTATTGTTATATGGTTATATGGTTGTTATATGGTTATAAGGGCAGTTATTAATAAAAACAAACACACGCAGGAACTTTGAGACGAAGGAACAGAGAGATCAGAGTGGGAGTGGGATGGTGAATTAAAGTGACAGGCATCTGGAAGCTGCAAACAAAGTGCAGGTAGAAACAAAAAGCTGGAGTGACTCAGTGGGTCAGACAACATCTATAGGCAGAGGTGCTATCTGACCTGCTGAGTTGTTCCAGATTTTTGTGTCTGTCTTCGGTTTAAACCAGCATCTGCAGTTCCTTTCAACCCAACAAAGGGCAGGTGCTCTGCAAAGCAATCACTCAATCCGTGTTTGGTTTCTCCAATGTAGAGGAGACCGCTTTATATGCTGGTTTTATACTGGGCGTTGCACTGGGTGTTGTACACTGGACTGGAAGAAATGCAAGTGAATTACTACATCAACCGTAAGCACTGTCTAGATTCCTGCATTGTGGTATAAAAAGAGATAGAATGGCATTTATTGTATGTACTTCCTACAGTTGCATAAGAAGGTGTTGTGGAAAGGGTCTTGGAATGCATGAGCAAATCAAGGAAGCACTGAAGATCCCTTCAGATTATTGAAGAGGAAGAGAGGAAAAGATACGTACAGAATTGGAAATGCATTGGAAGTTATGGAACAATGGTGGAGGGGAGGAAGCACAAGGAATAGGATCTCACCTTCCATTTGTCAACTTAATATTGAATGCAATAAATTCATATGACCACCTTTTCATGTTTGTTTCAGAACTGGCCAGCTGTGATGTAAGGTAATCTATCTTAACTCAATGTTTCTCCCTCCACAAACGCTGACTGATCTGCTGAATAGACCTTTTTCTAGTTTCAGAACAGTGGCGCATCTGGTAAAGCTGCTGCCTCACAGATCAAGTCACGGGTTTGATCTTGACCTCAGATACTGTCTGTGTGGAGTTTGCACGTTTTACCTGTGACTGCATGGGTTTCCTCTGGCTGCTCCCATTTCCTTCCACATCCCAAATAACGTGCGGGTTTGTAGGTTTATGCCCCGTGTCCCACTTAGGAAACCTGAACGAAAACCTCTGGTGACTTTGCGCCCCACCCAGGGTTTCCATGAGTCGCCAGAGGTCTTGGTCACTCGCCTGGAAAGCCTCGACCGAAGCGTGAGCTGCATCTACAGACCAAAGATCCTACAGGATCTTTACTACCGCCCGCACGTACACACAAACACATCGCGAAACTGGGGGCCATGGAGAGTGGAGGAGCGCTGTCTGCGTGATGAAGAGGAAGGTAAACGGGCCCAGTAAGTCCTTTAGAGAGCGTGGGAGGGAGGGAAAGAAGGGGAAACAAGGGGTGAGGAGGACAGAGAAGGGGTAGAGAAGGGGAGAGAAGTGGATAGAGAAGGAGGGAGAAGAGGAAGAGAAGGGGAGAGAAGGGGAGAGAGAAGGGGGGAGAGAATGGGTGGGAGCTATCGATAAAGAGGTGATATGTGAGGTTAGTTTTTCACACAGAGGGTGGTAGAGTCAGGCACAGTTTAGTTTAGTTTTGTTCAGAGATACAGTGCAGAAACAGGGAGTTTCAGCCCACCATGTCCGCGCCGACCAGCGATGCCCACACACGAACACCATCCTACACACACTAGGGACAATTTAACAATTTTACTAAAGCCAATTAACCTACAAAATGTCTTGGGATGTCTCGGGAGGAAACCGGATCTCTTGGTGAAAACCCACACATTTCACGAGGAGAACGTACAAACTCCGTAGAGTCAGGATCAAACCCGCTGTAAGGCAGCAACTCTACCGCTGTGCCACCATACCGGGTGGGTGTGGAGGCAGATACAATGGCATTTAATAGGCACATGGATATGAAGAGAATGGAGGGATATGGGTATGTGTCAGAAGGCTCAGAAATTGAAAGGACTCGAATGCAGGCTCACCGAGAAGTACTGAAGAAAATCCCAACGTGAATGGAACCGAAAGATATAGACCTGGAACTGACAGAACTCAGAACTGCCCCACAACACACAATGCACAACGCACAATGCACAACGCACAACACATGAAGCACTGCAAGCACGGAACGGCTATCAAACCGACGGAATGCAGAACGGATTAGTAGGCACCCAATTGGTGATGATCTCAGGTATTTATAGCAGGTGATAGATTAAGGGAGCAGATTGAATGCATGTGTAACTCCTAATAGCTCATGGGAGGAGTGCGGAAAGAGTCTCAAGTGTCTGGAGGCATAGCAAGTGTGACAGGTATGTGCGGGTAGAGGTGATTAGTTCCACCCTGCTTCATGGTCAGCACAAAGGTTGTGGGCTGAGGGCCTGTTCCTATGTGCTGGACTGTTCTATTTTCCATATTCTATTGAGTAACATTATGCCACCTGGGTAACCTTATACCACCTGTGCAATCTCCACCCTGTCACAGAAACTCCTTTAGGGCCTGTCTCACTTTGGCGTCATTTGCACATAATTTACGCAACATCATTTACGTGTCACGACGCACGTGATGCGCGCATGGTACGCAATACGCGCGCATGGTACGCAATACGCGTGCATGGTGCGTGGTGACACAGGCAGTGACGCACGGTCGCGCGCGGTGCGCCAGGATTTTGGGATGTACAAAATCATTGCACGCCATCAGCGTGACACGCAAATGACGCCCAAGTGGGACAGGCCCTTTTGTTCTCTCCACCCCTCTCCTTTTTCACAACTGAAATTGCAACTTTCCACCTCTTTCAGTTGGCGCTCCTTTTCAATGAATTTCGATTGACCAACTAACCATACTCTGTCACACAAAACCATGTCGCACAGTATTTTGGCGATCCTGTTCTCAGAGGTTAAACTAGATTGTGATCAGCAAAAAAGTATGTTCTATTCATGTCCAATGCATCCAACATTTAGGCAAGGAAAGAGCAATAACCGTCATCATTAATTGTATTCTACGTGATTCTCATGTCCAAGTGATGTTTTCAAGCAGAGGGCCGGTGATAATTGACGTACTGACTTCCCATTATAACTCACCTAGTTGTCCAGGCATTATATTTTGTCGCTAGAGTATTTAACTTTACTGTTTCCCCCTGGTCATTGATCACCTGTGAACATCCTCTATGATATTTCTCAGCATCCTCCATGATAATGCCCCACAAGAATGGGGCATTCACTTCCTCACTACACTCACGGCTGTTCAGCCAAATCCTGCTGTAACTCTATTTAGAACTTTGCAAATGACAACACCGTAGTAGGCTAGATCTCAAACAATGACAAGTCAGAGTACAGGAAGGAGATAGGGAGGTTGGTAAAATGGCTTCATGACAAGAACCTCTCCTTCAATGTCAGCAAATCAAAGGAGCTATCATTGACCAAGAAGTGGAATGGAGTGTATGCCCCTGTTGGCATCAATTATGCTAAAATGGAGATGGTTGAGAGCCCCAGGTTAGAAGATGTAAATATCACTGGCAATTTGTCCTGGTACAACTACATTGATGCTATGATCAAGAAAGCATACCAATGCCTCTGCCTCTGCCTCCTCAGAAGACTAAACAAATTCAGCATGTCTCCAATGGCTGATTTCTACCAAAAACAGCCTATTGGAATGCATCACAGCTTGCTTTGCCCAAATGGCAGAGAGTTGTGTCTGCAGCCCAGTTCTCAAACCGACATCCACCACATCAATCCCTCTATACTTCAGGACAGCAGCCGACACAATTAAACACCCTTCCCACGCAGTCATTCCCTTTTTTCCATCTCCCAGAAGATGCAAAAGCATGAACGCACGTCACACCAAATTAAAGAAAAGCTTCTTCCTCAATGTCATCAGATTCTTGAACGGATCTCGCATTAACTAAGGATGTATTCCCGATCTTTCAATCTATTGCACTGCGGCCCATTTACTTGTTCTAACTGCAATTTTTTTTGGAGCTGAAACACAATGTTCAACACTCTGTTTATTTTCTCTATTTGATCTACTTGTTGTAATCATGTAGGCTTTGATTGTACTCATGCATGGTATGATTTGCCTCAAAAGCACACAAAACAGTTTTCCACTGTGCCTTGGTATTCATGACGATTATAAACCAAACCAGTGCATCAACAATCAGCCTCACAGGTTGCAGGATATGGAAATTATATGTAGTACAGACAAAACCCACCTCATCTTGGGGCTTGTGCAAGGTACATGACTGGGTTGCACTGCATGTCATTTGAATATAGACACCATTTTGACAATAAAATGAGAGTGGCTACATGATGCCAGGAGTAGGATTTCTGAAGTCTTTTGGCATCTGTGAATCTATCAAGTGTGTGGGACACTAGTGCAAAGAGAGGACTCGAGTGAAAACAGGACTAGATGAACAACTGCAGCTAAATACTTGAAGATAATCACAGTGTCTTTGCAGAAGATGTTGGCAGATGGACAATCCTGCACAGCTTTGGTTGTTGGACATTGATGATGAACAGTGTTGGGACAGAAGCCAGGATTCAAAATCAAGGAAAACTTATGCCAAAACAAAAGTAAATAAAAATCTGTCTCTTCATCCAAGCGACATCTTTCTAATTTTGTATTTGCATAATATCAAATTCTTTGGTACGACTTTTCAAATTTGAAGCAATGGCTAATGAATTTGTGTCTGTGACACATGATATTTTTTATTCCTTCGTCATTCCGTATGTGCGGTGGGTGTATGGGGAAGTTTAGTTTAGTTTGGAGATACAGCGCGGTAACAGACACTTCAGCCCATTGAGTCCGCACCAACCAGCGAACCCCAAAACACTATCCTACACTCACTAGGGACAATTTGCATTTATACCAAGCCAATTAACCTACAAACCTGTACGTCTTTGGACTATGGGAGGAAACCGAAGAGCTAGGAGAAAACCCATGCAGGTTACGGGAAGAAACTACAATAGGTGCAGGATTAGGCCATTCGGCCCTTCGAGCCAGCAACACCATTCAATGTGATCATAGTGGATCATCCCCAATCAGTACCCCATTCCTGCCTTCTCCCCATATCCCCTGACTCCACTATCATTAAGAGCCCTATCTAGCTCTTTCTTGAAAGCATCCAGAGAACCGGCCTCCATCGCTCTCTGAGGCAGAGAATTCCACAGACTCACAATTCTCTGTGAGAAAAAGTGTTTCCTCGTCTCCGTTCTAAATGGCTTACCCCTTATTCTTAAACTGTGGCCCATGTTTCTGGACTCCTCCAACATCGGGAACATGTTTCCTACCTCTAGTGTGTCAAAACCCTTAACAATCTTATATGTTTCAATAAGATCCCCTCTCATCCTTCTAAACTCCAGAGTGTACAAGCCCAGCTGCTCCATTCTCTCAAGATATGACAGTCTCGCCATCCCGGGAATTAACCTTGTAAACCTACGCTGCACTCCCGCAAACTCCGTACAGACAGCACCCGTAGTCAGGATCGGGCCCAGGTCTCTGGTGCTGTAAGGCAATAGCTCTAAACTACACTCTATCGTTACACCACCATGCCACCGTTACACCATGGAAACAGTCTCATGCGCCAACTGTTCAAAATCAATACTTAAGGGCCTGTCCCACTTGGCGATTTTTTCAGCGACTGCCGGTATCACCGAGACGTTTCAGGGTCGCCGAAAGATTATGAACATTTCAAAATCCAACGGGGCCAAAATGAGGAAACACGTGTCAATACATTGTCACGCCGTGTCAAGCCGCGTCACCGACGCATCACACCGCATCACGCCGCGAGTTTTTCGGTGGCCTGATTGATTTTTCGGTCAATGATGCCGGCAGTCGCCGATAAAATCGCCAAGTGGAACAGGCCCTTTAACTCCGCTTGGGCTAATCGGTACAGTCCCAATTTTTTAAACTTATTCTCGCATGCTGTCTATACCCTTTATCTGTCTATCCAATATAATAATACTGGAAACACACAGCAGGTCAGGCAGCATCTGTAGAATGGAAAACAGATTAAATGTCTCTGGCCAAAGCCAGTAACCAACAGAGGGGTTGTAAGCACCACCTACAAGATATATTGCTTCGGCAAATAAATAGATTTATAATAGGAAGTCAGGATACAATGTGTTAATTTTCTACAGGCCCTCATCCTCATCATTCTGATCTTTGCTGCATTTAGTATAGCAACAAAAGACTTGTTTCCTTTCTGTCTGATGTCAGAAATTATTTTCCAAATGCCTTGATCTGATTACCTGGAGTTCCACTATTTTGAATCACCCAACCATGGTAAAATAGGAAGGAACTGCAGATGCTGGTTTAAACTGAAGATAGACACGAAAACCTGGAGTAACTCAGCGTGTCAGACAACATCTCTGGAGAAAAGGAATAGATGACTTTTCGGGTCGAGACCCTTCTCGGTGTTTTCTGGAGAAGGTGGTTTAGACTAATGGGGTGCTCTGATAATCTCAGAAGAGTTATCTTTCAATAACAGAACACTATGTTCAGGGGCCATTCTGTTATTTTATTATTTAATGCTGCTGAACATCAATCATCAGATGGATCAGACGCTCTTTTAGGAAGGAGATGGGAAGGAGTTCCTTTCGTCAGAGGGTGGTGAATTTGCGGAATTCTTTGCCACAGAAGGCTGTGGAGGCCTAGTCAGTGGATATTTTTAAAGCAGAGATAGATAGATTCTTGATTAGTACAAGTGTCGGGGTTATGGGGTGAAGGCAGGAGAATGGGGTTAGGTGGGAGAGATAGATCAGACAGGATTGAATGGTGGAGTAGACTTGATGGGCCAAATGGCCTCATTCTGCTCCTATTATTTATGATCTTATGACCTCATGAACAAATGTCTCTATTTCTGAAATTATAAAACATTATTCCATGTTTATTCTTATAGCTAACATTGCTAGTAAATAACTTAAACTACTGTGGATGGCTGTTTTTAATCACACATACAGATACACGAGTATCACATTTAAACCCCAAAACAACAAAATCAAACATCCAAAATAGAAATTATTTTTGTCAGCAAAGTGTCTTAATTAATTAATTAATTAATTAATTAATGACAGAGTGAGCAAAGCCAGTGGACTTGGCCCCTTCTCGCAGTAACTGCACATGGGTCTTCTCCAAGTGTTCAGATTCACACCCACATCACAAAATAACTCAACGCATTTGAGTAATCCCTATACATGGCACATTTCTGAAAGCTACAGCATATTTTATGTATAAGAATCAAGACTGCTTGGTCAGTGCAGTGTCTCCAGTACAACACACCGTGTTGTTTTACTTAAATTGTACATAGGCGGTCAATGAATAATAATAATAATAATAATACATTTTATTTATGGGCGCCTTTCAAGAGTCTCAAGGACACCTTACAAAAATTTAGCAGGTAGAGGAAAAACATGCAAGTGGGAATGAAATAAATAGTAGAGACATGACTAGTGCACAAATTAAAGACAGAATTCAATTCAAAACACAATATGAGGCAATTAATGCACAGATGAAAAGGGAGGGGGACGTGGGGCTAAGGATAGACAGAGGTGAAGAGATGGATCTTGAGGCGGGACTGGAAGATGGTGAGGGACACGGAATTGCGGATCAGTTGAGGGAGGGAGTTCCAGAGCCTGGGAGCTGCCCTGGAGAAGGCTCTGTCCCCAAAAATGTGGAGGTTGGATTTGTGGATGGAGAGGAGACCGGCTGATGTGGATCTGAGGGACCGTGAGGGTTGGTAGGGGGAGAGGAGGTCAGTGAGATATGGAGGGGCCAGATGGTGGATGGCTTTGTAGGTGAGGACCAGGATTTTGTAGGTGGTCTGGTGGGAGATGGGAAGCTAGTGAAGTTGTTTGAGGACTGGAGTGATGTGATGCCTGGATTTGGTGTGGGTGTAAAGTCGGGCGGCTGCGTTCTGGACCAGTTGGAGTCGGTTGATGTAGGTGGAGCTGATGCCAAGGAGAAGTGAGTTGCAATAGTCCAGTCGGGAGGAGATGAAGGCATGAATAAGTCTTTCAGCAGCGGGAGGTGTGAGAGAGGGTCTGAGTTTGGCGATGTTGCGGAGGTGAAAGAAGGAGGTTTTAATGACATTGCGGATGTGAGGCTCAAGGGAGAGGGTGGAATCAAAGATCACACCAAGCTTGCGGGCCTGGGGAGATGGGGAGACAGTGGTGCCGTCGATGGTGAGAGTGGGGTTATTGATTTTGCCGAGTGTGGATTTGGAGCCTATGAGGAGGAATTCTGTCTTATCGCTGTTGAGTTTGAGGAAATTATGTTGCATCCAGGTTTTTATAGCTGACAAACAGGAGTTGATATGGGAGAGGGGGGGGGTTGTGGGGGGATTTGGTGCCGAGGTAGATCTGGGTGTCATCGGCGTAACAGTGGAAGTCCAGGTTGAAGTGGCGGAGTATCTGACCAATGAATGGTACAGGCTGGATTGTTGTCAGCAAGCTTGTCAGTGAAAATTCTTCATGGAGAGCAGTGCTGAACTACTATCTATCTCTGTGTTGACCTTCAGTCTATCCTTGATCGGACCTTGCTGGCTTTACTTTGCACCAAACGTTATTCCTTAATCATGTATCTATACCCTGTAAATGGTCTATCTACACGGCTACACTGTAATCATGTATTGTCTTTCTGCTGACTGGTCAGCACGCAACAAAAGCTTTTCACTGTACCTCGGTACACGTGACAATAAACTAAACTAAACTAAACTGGATGCTTCAACCTTTCCTAATTTTAGCTCCAGTTTTCCCATCACATCTTGAGCAATTGTACCACCCCTTTACAATTGGTTTCTGGTCTCATGCTCCGTGACTCCTCGAATTCCTCGCTACCACCGGGACTCCTCGAATTCCTCGCTACCACCGGGCCATCCAGCCCAACCCACCCCTCTCCGGCATCAACAATCTTCCCTGCCCTCGTATCTCTTCCCAACCAACCCCTTCGACCCTACCGCCAATCTCCTCTCAGCAGCTTCTGCAATCACTTTCTCAGACTCTAATCTTCCCGCACAGTGCCCACACCCTGAATCTCACCATCACCTCCCCCACCCCCATGACTAAAATCGAGCCCTATCTCTCATTCTTGATCCCCCTGTCACCCTGCAATTTTTCCTCCTTTGCATGCTTAGTTATTGTAGTTCATTACACCAGAGGCAGCAGACAGATGGAACTTCAAGTGAAAGCAGACACTCCAGCGCAACTCCGTCACAAGATATGACAGGAGGAAGTTACACAGAATGCATGCAACATGATCTCTTGTTTCTACACCTTACCCTTTCATATCTCTCATTACCCTCCCCCCTGATTCTGAGTCTGAAGAAGCTTTGCGACCCGAAACATCACCCATCACTTCTCTCCAGTGATGATGCCTATCCCGCTGAGTTAATCCAGCATTTTTTTGTCTATCTTCCATGATCAAAGGACATGCAGCTGAAGAGTTGGTACCAATAGTGGCTTAGACCTCCTGCTTCATCAAATTATTTGATCATATACTTCATGCCCCCCTGCCTTCTGGTTGAGCTTCCAGCTCCCTCTTAAATTTCACTTGCCTCAAGCTACTGTTGTGGCAAGATTCCAAGTCACCAGGTCTGGGAAAAGCAGTCCTCTTGATTCTTTACATTGGATGCATTGGCGTTTATCTGATTATATTTATGACTCCTAATTTTGGTCTCCTCCACTAAGAGTGATATTGGACATTGGACGATGTTCTTCATATAGTACTCACAGCAGCTTAATGCGCTGCCATCCAGTACCTCAAACAAGCACTCTGACACACAGCAACTATAATAGTAACAGCCAGCAGGTGAGTGGGAGCAGGTACAGAGAATAACTTTATTTTGAGAGTACTAGTATACAAAAACAGGGATGTAATGCTGAGGTTCTTTAAGGCGCTAGTCAGGCCCCATTTGGAGTATTGTGAACAATTTTGGGCGCCATATATGAGGAAGGATGTGCTGGCTCTGGAGAGGATCCAGAGGAGGTTTACAAGAATGATCCCAGGAATGAGTGGGTTAACCTATGATGAGCATTTGACGGCACTGGACCTGTACTCTCCGGAGTTTAGAAGGATGAGGGGGCGCTTAATTGAAATTTACCGAATAGTGAAAGGCTTGGATAGAGTGGATGTGGAGAGGATGTTTCCACTAGTGGAAGAGTCTAGGACTAGAGATCATAGCCCCAGAATAAAAGGATGTTTCTTTAGGAAGGACATGAGGAGGAATTTCTTTAGTCTGAGGTTGGTGAATCTGTGGAATTAATTGCCACAGAAGGCCACAGAATTTTCTCCGAGATCTTCAGTTTCCTCCCACTCTCCAAAGACATACAGGTTTGCAGGTTAATTAGCTTGGTGTAAGTGTTAATCGTTCCTAGTGTGCGTAGGATAGCGTTACTGTGCAGGGATTGCTGGTCAGTCTGCGCACTCGGTGGGTCGAAGGGCCTGTTTCCGTGCTGTATCTCTAGACCAAACTACAAAGCAAAATCTTTGCCAGAATTCACAGGGTCTTTGACCAGAAATGTCAACTCTGTTTTTCTTTTCACAGGCACTGACTGAGCAGCTGAGTGTTTCTGGAGTTTTCTATTATTATTTCAGATTTTCAGCATCTGCAGTTTTGTTCTAATTCTCAGATCTGGCAAGATATTTTGGTCAGTATCCTGTTTTCATTCCAACCCCTGTAGCACAGGAATAAACTGGATCCCAAACTTGTTGTTTATCATCTGGCAGACTGTGCATCAGTCATTTCCAATTCCCTTAAAAAAACAGTGAACCCAAGTCAGGAAGATTAGAATTTAATTCTGCATTCTACTTTTATTTGACCGTACAAAGTCATTAAGCAGATGGTATCATTAATTTCCAAGGTCAATACTTTATGCCAACATAGCAACTACATGATAACTTAATTTATATTTGGTTTACATACAACTCTGCTTAAAATGGAATTTCCGCCCTCTGCTGATCATATCAACACTCTACACATATGAAGATTCAAAATGTGTAGTTGAACTCGGATTATTTGCTTTTCCCTCATTAATTCAGAACTGAGTCGATAACAAAAGCAGAGGATTCTCATTTCATCTTCTATCCAATGTAGAAAAAAAAACAAATCGCCCACAGAGCTGTTGCAATGCACACGAGCAAAATTAGCAATCAAAGCATTAATCTCAAATCATACATAAGCAGGTTAGACATTCACAAGACAGTGGACTCATCAACTAAGCATGGCAATTAAAACAACACTCATAAAATACTGAGACATTAATTAAGTTGGGTCCCTAAAGCCCAAGCAACTTGTCAGAACTTAGTTCTTTTGAAGTTAGAAGGAGCAGTTTAATTTGTGTGTTGCTTTGCAATTATAAAGTTTTACCTGCTGTGTGGCTGCATGTTTTATTAGAGCTCAGAGCTTTGTAAAACTTACAGCAGTTAATTAGGTTATTACCAAGGCAAATCATTTGCAAAAATTATGCAATTCTTCCTTAAGTAACCCATTGCACATTCAATACATGGTGGGATACAGAGGGGTATAAATAAGAGTCCTTGTTCTGTTATCAAAGGCTTTACTTCCTCGAATTTTGCTGAAGCCATAACTTGTGAGGATATAACTATTTCAATTCGTCTCTTGAGCTTTATAAACTTAATTAGAACAATAACTCTTAATGGTGTTACAGTTGCATGTTAGATTACCTTTAATTATACAAGAGATGCAATAATTATACTAATTAACAATTGACTAGTTCAGAAACATCCTTTCAGCATTGCTAGGTTTCAAGCCCATTAGTATGACATCAGTATCAATAATCCTGCAGCATCAACTAGATACATAGATTGAAAAGTGCCCTATCATTCAATAACAATCGAAGAAGTCTCAGATCCAAATGTTGTGTTAAGCAGCATTTGCTATCTAGATAAGACGTAAAATAAATAAAAGTTCTGCATTGAGCAAACTCCAGTTGCCATGGAACTTAAATGTTTATATAGCCCAAGGCACACCTCAAACATAAAATAAAGAATGTTGTGCTAAGGTAGGAGATGTTTTGGAGAATAGATGTGGACTATAAGCTGCATTGAACAAATTACAAGTCAAGGGAGCCGGGGTGGAGAGACAGATGATGGTGGATACGCTTAGGTTGAAGTTGCTGAAGGCCCAACCAGCACTGGTGGGACAAAGAGGGGAGTGGGAGCAATGTGCAAGAGGCTTAATCTGAGGAATGGACAGATCAGATGCTGATGGAGAACAACCAGGAGTGATGAATTGCAAGGGTATGGATTGTGAGCATTTAAAGTCTGAGATGCAGTCTGGGTGGAGTGTGCTTAATGAGTGCAGTGCAGCAAGTGCAGAGTGGTGCATTTTTGGAGGAACTGTCTCTTAACTCAGATTGGGGAGAGAATGGTGGGGCAAGAGAGTTTATTCTGGACATAAAATAAATGAATCAGGATTGAGGAAATAGATCTGTGGCTTAGCCAAAAATACTTCAACAAGTTTCAAGGTGATAGCAAATAGAACAAAAATACCAACTTATTGTTGAGTGCATATATGTACATATTAAAGTATTTAGTACAACTGGTTTGGCCATGAGTTTATGTCACATGAATCTCGTAGCAGTTGCCTCACCCATGCCTATCAATTTGACCATCAATTTTCTCCGCTCCATGTAATGAACTATCTTCCGCTTAAATCTATTCCTGCCATTCGACTAAATTACTCCACATGGTACCACACTCTCATGACTTCAAGGAGAGTTTAGTTTAGTTTGGAGATACAGCGCGGAAACAGGCCTTCGGACCACCGAGTCCGCGCCGACTAGCTTCCCCGTACACTAACGCTATCCTACACACACGAGGGACAACTTACAATTTTACCCTTGTGCATCTTGAATTAATCTCAGAGACTGAGAGCATCGTAACAAGCAGTTCTTCCCATTCACAAATCTCCCATGTCCCAATGAAGAATACTTAATTTAGTTAAGTTTAGAGATACAGCACAAAAAACAGTCCCTTCGGCCCACTAAATCCACGTTGACCAGAGATCCCTGCACGTTAACACTATTATATACTGGGTACATTTTTAACATTTATACCAAGCCAATTAGCCTTCAAACTTGTACATCTTTGGAGTGCGAGAGGAAACCGCGGCACCCGGAGAAAACCCGCGCAGTTATAGGAAATCACTCTAATGGGCCTGTCCGATTAGAGCCTTGGGGAGTTTTTAGGAAACTGCCGGCGAATGTCGTAGTCGTAGCATGTCGCTGAAAAACTGGCGACAACCTACGTCATCCAGGCGACAACCTACGACAGCACCTACGTCAGGAGAAGTCACATTACGCTCATTGATGTCAAACCCACTGTCGGCGAAAAATGTTCAACATGTTGTAAATTTAGCGGCGGCCAGAAAGACACGACTTTTTGCGCGACTGAGAAAACTACTCCCGGCGACCACCGGCAAACATGTGGTGACAAATTAGTCGCCTGTAGTTGCCTAAAAAATCGCCTAAGTGGAACAGGCCCATTAGTCATTATCGTACCTGGGTCTCTTGCGCTGTAAGGCAGCAACACTGCTGCTGCACCACCGTGCTGGTCTGGTTTACTCCTGATCATTTTTTAGCCACCAGTTTAATTGTAGCCCTCACTAACCAAGGCTGAACTAGACCACTAATGAATCTATCATCCTGTATAGCATCTGGATGAGTTTCCAAGCCCAATTCAACTCCATCAGCAAGAATGTTACATGTCATTGCACTTTTTCAGCTCATCTTCTGCAGAAAATCCCTTTCCATTCCTTTGCTATGTCTAAGCTCAGCCATTCCAATCCACTTCAGGGTGCCCTCCATTGCAAGTTCAAGCCCAGGCACAATTAAGCTTCCTACTCCCTGACCAACATCAGGTCCCTCATTTCTCTGTCCAGCAGCATCACATAGAGAATTCCTCATGAACTTCCCCATCCTTGTTACTATGCACCTCCAGCTTTACAACCTGCCAACGTGCCCATCATTTTAATTATTGTATCCTTGACTCCACCTATCCAGCCTCTGATTTTGTAATTTGCTCTCTAAACCTTTCTATCTGTCCTCCTAACAAAATATTCTTTAATCTCTGGGGAGTGTTGTAGGGCAGAGTGATCTAGGAGTACAGATGCATGGTTCCTTGAAGGTGGAGTCACAGGTAGATAAGGAAGTAAGTAAGTTTATTGGCCAAGTATTCACATACAATGAATTTGCCTTGGTGCTCCGCCCACAAGTAGCAACATGACATACAGTGACAGTTACGAATGACTCAGAAAACACTAAACATTAATTATAATAAAACATTAATGATAAAACACCATTGATCAAGCATGTGAACCAACAACGTACCAGATCACAGGGAGGCTACAGATTTTTGGCTGTTGAGTAGAGCAACTAATCGTGGATAAAAACTGTTTTTATGTCTGGCTGAGGCAGATTTGACAATCCGTAGTCGCCTTCCAGAGGGAAGCGATTCAAAGAGTTTGTTGCCAGGATGAGAGGGATCAGCGATGATCTTGCCAGCTCGCTTCCTGGCCCTTGCAGTGCACAGTTCATCAATGGAGGGAAGGTTGCAGCCAATAACCTTCTCTGCTGATCGGACGATTCGCTGCAGCCTCCAGGTGTCGTGCTTGGTACCTGAGCCAAACCAGACCATGATGGAGTAGGTGAGAACAGACTCTACGATGGTCGTGTAGAATTGGACCATCGTTGCCTGTGGCAGATTGTACTTCCTCAGCTGCCGTGGGAAGTACATCCTCTGTGTGCCTTTTTGAAAGGGTGGTCAAAAAGGTTTTTGGTACATTGACCTTCATCAATCAGAGTGGAAACAGGCCCTTTGGCCAACTGAGTCCTCGCCGGACAGCGATCCCCGTACATTAACACTCCCCTACACACACTTGGGACAATTTTACATTTATACCAAGCCAAACCTGCAATACCTACAAACCTGTACATCTTTGGAGCATGGGTGGAATGAAAGATCTTGGAGAAAACCCATTCATGGGGAGAACGTACAAACTCCGTACAGCCAGCACCCATAGTCAGGATGGAACTGGGTTCTCTGGTGCTGTAAAGCAGCATCTCTACTGCTGAGCCAGCGTGCCGTACAGTTTGGACATTTCCCCTCAAGTGGATGCATTTCTACATGTCTCCACTAAACCTTTATTTATAATACAATGAAATATAATTGTTATCTAGACACACACAGACGTGCGATTACATGCAGCAATAGTCCGTGAACAGCACTTAAAGAAGCATGTCATTAGTTTAAATGCTGAGGGTTGAGAAGAAATGTTGTGTACAAAGGATCTGTCCAGATTAACCTCTGGAAAAGACATAAAGCTGCAACAATTTGGCTTAAAGGCTAAATCACTGCCAAGCAGACTGTTTGTTGCTCAATCCATTTTACATTATCTAAATGCCACAAAGAAACTTGCAATTAGTCAGCTAGACTACTGGCACGGAAAATAGGGGTTGTGAGGAAGAATATAAAAAAGTTGATGAAAAGAATAAAGGACAGTGCAAACATTATGGGCTAATAATGACGAACGGAGAGGTGGAGATGGAAGTGGTGGAGGGCGTAGTTTAGGTTAGAGATGCAACGCGGAAACAGGCCCTTCTGCCCACCCAGTCCACACCAACCAGCGATCCCCACACACTAACACCATCCTACACATACGAGGGGCAATTTACAATAATAACCAAGCCAATTAATCTACAAACCTGTAGGTCTTTAGAGTGTGGGAGGAAACTGAATAACTCGGGGAAAGGCAAACCAGGTCATGGGGAGAACATCTAAACTCCGTACAGACAGCACCCGTTGTTAGCATCGACCCTGGGTATCTGGCGCTGTAAGGCAGTAGCTCTGCCTCTGCGCCCTGTTCACCATGTTCTTGAACACCAGTCACCCAGGGATTCCCACAAAGGGTATGACTAATTTAGGAGGTGGGGTTAGAGAGGGAGACCACAGCTGTGAGCCTCGCTGTCTTTGTGGGGTTTAGGCATGCCATGTTGTGAGGTCAAAGGTCAGGATCCCAATCCCAGCTTTTATTCCCACTGTGGAAGAATGTTTGGGAGATTTGAGTGATTTTGATTGATTTGATATCAATTGCAGACAATAACAAAGGAATCCTTCCCCCATCAGGCAGTTTCTTTCAATTGTTACTTACACTTATCTCCCACATTCCCTGCTCAAAGTGCTCAACGTTCCTCTTCCCTTCTGTCCTCTTTCACCCACAATCCCTCTCTCCAGTTTTACAATTATCTGCCCCCCTGTTCACTACTCCCCTCTGTTCACTCCTCCCCCTCTCTGTTCATTACTCCCCTCTGTGTTCACTACTCCCCTCTCTGTTCACCACTCCTTCCTCTGTTCACTACTCCCCCTCTGTGTTCACTACTCCCCGTCGGTGTTCACTAGTCCCCCTTTGTGTTCACCACTCCCCCTCCATGTTCACTACTCCCCCTCTGTGTTCACTACTCTCCCTCTCTGTTCACTAATCCCCAGTCTCTGTTCACTACTCCTCTCTCTGTTCACCATCGTCGTGGCTATCCCTCGAGGTCGAGGATGATGGTCGACATTCTGTTGTTTTTAATGGACTCTCAGGTGGCTTATGAGTCCAATCCTAGCTTTGAAAGTTCATCGACATTCAGGACAGGTAATTCCAGATGGCAGATCGGTCTTTGGTTGTTGCTGCCTCTCGTTCCATTTTCTTCTCTTTCCTTCTAATTCTGCGCAACTCTTGGCTTCGAAGGTCACTGTTCCTTCTTGGATGATGGTTCGACAGAGTTTCCTGCCCTTGGCATTGATTTCCCAATTATCGATGTCGATTTCACATTTCTTCATGCTGGCTTTTAAGGCGTCTTTGAATCTCTTCTTTTGTCCGCCTCGTTTACGTTTGCCTTCTTTAAGCTGGGAGTGGAAGGTTTGCTTTGCTAGATGCTCGTCTTCCATCCGAACAACATGGCCCACCCATCTTAGTTGGTTCTTGATCACGAAGGCTTCGGTGCTAGATGTTTTTGCTTCATTCAGCACGTTGATGTTTTTCCTTCTGTCTGATATTTAAGCTGCTTCGAAAACATCGTTGATGGAAGATCTTATGTGGATTTTGAACAAGCAGCAACAAAGAGAAGCAGGGAGAAGAAGTGATTGGCTGAAGCCCATGGGGGAGGTGAGTCAGTCACAGGGGAAAAACAGTTTAAAACAGAGAAATTTGGTTTGTAAATTGGTAAATGAGGCAATTTATCAGTCAATATAAGCAAGGCTGCTCTAAGGGAGTGGCAGTGAGGGAAGTGCCTTGTGAGGGAAGTGCGAGTCTTTGGCTCGAGAGTCTTCGGCGAGGAGAGGAGGCTAAGCAAAACGCTGGACAGGGAGAGATGAAAGAAGGAGATGTCAAGCAAGCTGATTCAGTGCATTGCTTGCAGTATGTGGGAGGTCAAGGACACCGCTGGTGCCTCTGGCTGCTGCAAATGTGAGAAGTGCATCCAGGTACAGCTCCTGAAGGACCTTGTTGGGGAACTGGAGAAGCAAGTGGATGACCTCGGGTACGTCCGACGAGTCCTACAGCAAGATTGTTACACCTAAGGTACTGGATGAGAGAAGGTAGGTTGTTGTACCTCTTGTGAACAGGTTCACCCACTTAGAAGCTGTCGGGACAGAAGACGTTAACGCACTGAGTGGCGAACTGGCTTGCGAAGCAAAAAGTGCTGTTGAGCTAAAACCAAAGAGGCCGACATCAGGCAACGCCGTGGTAGTTGGAGACTCCATTGTGAGAGGTACGGACAGGAGTTTCTGCGGCAACAGACATGATTCGAGGATGGTGTGCTGCCTCCCTGGTGCCAGGATGCAGGATGTCATGGACAGAGTGCAGAAAATCCTCAAGGGTGAAGGTAAACAGCCGGAAGTGGTAGTGCATGTTGGCACAAAAGATGTCAGAAAGAAGGGGATGAATATTCTGAAGCGTGACTTTAGAGAGCTCGGAAAGGTGCTGAAAAGCAGAATCTCCAGGGTGATTATCTCCAGTTTGCTTCCAGTTCCTCGTGCTGGCGAGAGCAGGAACAGGGAGATACAGGACCTGAATGTGTGGCTGAGGAACTGGTGAAGGGGGCATGGATTTAAATTCTTAGACCACCGGGATCTGTTTTGGAGTAAGCAGAAACTGTACAAAAGCAACAGATTGCACCTAAACGGGTGGGGGGCCAGCATTCTGGCCAGCAGATTTGCCACTGCAACATAGGTGGTTTTAAACTAAATAAGGGGGGGGGGGGGGGGTCAAATGGGATAGTCAAGGATGGAGTTAAAGGGAGTAAAGGGATAGTTAAATAGTTAATGACCCCAGAATTAACGGGAAAGAAAGCTCACAAAGGGATAGGAGAGTATGGCCAAGTGTAGTAGGAATCAATGTGAATGGTGAGATGCGTAAGGAATTAAAAGCATTGTATTGTTACTGTTATTGAATTACTCCATCTTCAATTTTCTTGGCCCCGCTCTGGGAGGAGAAGTGGGAGCGGATCCGAATCCGCAACGGCCATGAGCCCAAGGCTGAGTTCGGCGATCGTTTGCCTGCTACTGCTGCTGTTGAAGGAGACGTTGTGTCACACCAGGGTCTTGGGCCTGTCCCACTTTGGCCATCAATTCCCGGACAGGCCGTTGGCAAGCGAAGATTTTGTTCGCTACAAAGATTTTGGGCAAGATTGAAAAGTTTGCCATCTGTTCTGTAGACAATTTCGATTCCAGGGTATAGGTCATCCTGGATGATGTGGATGGTTGTCGCAATGAAGATGGTGAACAGTGTTGGAGCAATCGCGCATCCTTGTTTCAATCCTGATCTGACTTGAAACGTCTCACAGTCGCTGTTGCTGGCCATGACTGTGGTGTCATCGTGGAGGAGTCTCAGGATTGTACTTTTCAGGACATCCATAGGTGGATAGGACGTCCGATAAGAATTCCCTTGATACCGAGTCGAAGGCCCTAGTGAGGTTGATGAATGCCATGTTCAAAGGTTGAAGTCCCACTTCCACTCTCAGTTCACTACTCCTTCCTCACTGAAACGTAAAACTCATCTATTTTCCCACAATTTTCATTCTGGTAAAAGGTTACTAACTTGAAGCATTTACTCTGAATCCTCATTTACTTCCGCTCCCCAACTTGTCAATTGTTTTCTAACATTTCTGCTTTTAATTATTTTGTACTTGTTGGACAACAGCAATAGTACTGAAAGTATTCCTCAAGAATGTTTCAATAAGAATTGTTGACGACAGCATGATTTGTGATCTTTGGCTGGGTTTGCTGAGACTTGTGCAGATATATACATGGAGACTCTCCTGCCTCCCCTCTACTGCTGTGAAGAAGCTACTAAAACACGATAGCACATACCATCAAAAACCTAAATATCTTCCCCACTGCGATCAGACTAATGGATAGTCTTCTCATAAGCTAAAGGTGCAGTCCCATTGTAACTGTAATGCTGTAACATATGTTCTGCACTCAGGTATTTTTCTCGTTGTATCAACCGTTCAGTTTTAGTTTATTGTCACATGTACCGAGGTACAGTGAAAAGCTTTTGTTGCGTGCTAACCAGTCAGCAGAAGGACAATAGATGATTACAATTGAGCCATTCACAATGTAAATATACATGACAAGGGAACAACGCTTGGTCCAAGGTAAAGCCAGTAAAGTCCGTTCAAAGATAGATCGATGGTCCTCAATGAGGTAGATAGTAGTTCAGGACTGCTCTCTGCTCTGTGGTAGGGTGATTCAGTTGCCTGATAACAGCTGGAAAGAAACTATCCCTGAATCTAGAGATGTACGTTTCACACTCCTATACATCTTGCCTGAGGGGAGAAGAGGGAGTGGCCAGGGTGCAACTTGTTCTTGTTTATGCCGCTGACCTTGCCGAGGTAGCGAGAGGTATACATGGAGTCAGTGGAAGGGAGGTTGGTTTGTTTGATGGTCTGGGCTGCGTCCACAATTCGCTGCAATTTCTTGCGGCCTTCAAACAAGTTGCATAATAGCTTGTACTCCTGGATAGTTTGATTTGACTGGATGACTCGGGAAGATCAGAAAGCTAAGCTGAGTAGTTTATTTTGTTAAGTTTATTGTCACGTGTACTGAGGTACAGTGAAAAGCTTTTGTTGCGTGTTTAACCATTCAGCTGAACGATAATAGAAGATGAAGTTAAATTTCCAGGGAAAACACAAAACACAAAAGCTTCCAGTAAACACTTCCCATCTGTCAGTTTCTGCAGGAAAGATGTTGACTTTAACAAACAACAAAAAAAAATCTTAGTGTTTGATCGGCTTCTGAGAGGTGAAAGCCTCAGGGCAGACAACCATGGACTCGAAATGAGCGTATGTTGTTTACTCAGTGTTAAATTTATTTTAGGCATCTCCTTAAAGCTATTTCAAGAGCTCATAAAGTATTATGATAGTTCACAGTGCTATTTTAATAAAACAATCCTGTACTTCTCCATCAAATCCCATGCTCTTTCGGAAATAACAGACCTTACTGCAAATGTCTGGTTGTACTTTGTGAACTGTTGACTCTTAGTCACTGTGCTGAAACCTCATAGAAACCCTTCAAGTATACATGCACACACAGACGTGCACACACACAGACATGTACGAATAGATGCATACACATCTACACATATATGCACGCATAAACACATGCACGTTCATAAGTTCATCCGTGACAGGAACAGAATTAGGCCATTCTGCCCATGAAGACTACTCCACCATTCAATCATGGCTGATCTATCTCTCCCTGCTAACCCCATTCTCCTGCATTCTCCTCATAATCCCTGACGCCCTTACTAATCAAGAATGTATCAATCTCTGCCTTAAAAATCTATTGACGGCCTCCACAGCCTTCTGTGGCAACGAGTTCCAAACATTCACCAACCTCTGATTAAATAAATTCCTCCTCATCTCCTTCCTAATGGAATGTCCTTTCATTCTGAGGCTACGACCTCTTGTGCGAGACTCTCCAACTGGTGGAAACATCCACTCTATCCAGGCCTTTCACTATTTGCTAAGTTTCAATGAGGTCTCCCCTCATCCTTTTAAAGTCCAGCGAGTAGAGGCCCAGTGCCGTAAAATGCTCACACACATGAACACAATCACACTCCGTGCTGCAGAGGCTTGTCTTTTTCTTCAGGGAGTTCAGTCACATTCAAGAGCCTCATTTACAATGTTGTCAATGAATGGAGTCAGCCAGAAATAAAATCTGGACATTGGCCAGGTGCAGGCATTGTCAAGGCAAATTGAGAGCCAAAGGTTTATACACAGCAGAACATTTAAATCCACTTGTCAGGACTTTTTTCAAATCCATCTTACCAAGTCAACATTACAAAATGTCCATGCCTTACATCAGCTCATTCCTTGAAAAGCATTGAAACTAATGGGCCTGTCCCACTTAGGCGATTTTTCAGCGTACTGCCGGTGACTGTCAAGTTGTCAGAGTGGAACACACACACACACGCACACACACAGAAAGGCATTGCAAAGGCGGGGGCCAGGGCAAGCAGGGGGGAGCACTGTCTGAAATTTACATGGTGCAAAGCCAAGGTGATACAGACACTCATCGCGATGAAACTGAAGGTTGAGATGGCTGGCACAGTGTACGGTAAGTCCTTTAAAAAGTGGAGGAGTGGGGGGGAGAAGGGGGAGAAGGAGTGGAGATACTTTTAAGAAGCCAGACAACTTTTAATAAGCCAGAGATACACAGCTGTGAAGTTCAGCGGGCATTTAACATTGCCGGTCGATTATCCTTGGTTCTAAAAACTCGTGCTTACGGTTTTTTCTTCCAGTTCTCTTAATTTTTAAGAAAGTTATGGGCATTTGACTGTCCTTGATCACAGCTATTGAGTTAAGTTGATGGAAAAGCAATAGGGAACAAGATGCTAATTTCTGAGTATGAAAATGGCCATAACGTTTTTAATACTGAAGATATGAAAGTGAATTAGATGTCAAATTAAACTTCTTTTTATGCTTTATATGATAGGATAAATTGCACACTTGATTTTTAAAATTGCTACAACCAGCGATCCCCGCACACTAACAATATCCTACACACACTCGGGACAATTTACACTTATACAAAGCCAATTAACTTACAAACCTGTACCTCTTTGGAGTGTGGAAGGAAACGGAAGATCTCGGAGAAAACCCACACAATCACGGGGAGAATGTACAAACTCCATGCAGAGCCGGATTAAACCCAGGTCTTTGGTGCTGTAAGACAGCAGCTCTACCACTACACCACCTTGCCGCTCGAGAGCTGGAATAGACAGGGGCTTGAATGGTCTCTTTTCATGTTGCAAGGAAAGTAAGCGGCCTTCTATTTAGGTGTTCCCTTAAACAAGGATGATTTAATATTGGCAATAATAATGGTTCAAAAGATAATTATGGAAACTTATTACAGAATAGATATTTTCTTAAAACAGAGCCATGCTTGAGTAGATCTGGTCCATAGACAGAGCCAGTACCAATGAATTGAAATATATCTGAAAATCTGCAGATAATCACAATTTAGTGTTACATTGACTGATACTAAACATCATAAGGTCATAAGTGATGGGAGTAGAATTGGCCATTCAGCCCATCAAAGCCATTCAATCATTGCTGATCTATCTGTCCCACCTAACCCCATTCTCCTGCTTTCTCCCCATAATCCCTGACACACATACGAATCAAGAATCTATCTATCTCTGCCTAAAAAATATCTATTGACTTGGCCTCCACAGCCTTCTGTGGCAAAGAATTCCACAGATTCACCACCCTCTGATGAAGGAAATTCCTCCTCATCTCATTCCGAAAGGAATGTCCTTTAATTCTGAGGGTATGACCTCTAGTCCTAAACTCTCCCACTAGTGGAAACATCCTCTCCACATCCACTTTATCCAGGCCTTTCACTATCCTGTATGTTTCAATGATGTTCCCCCCCATTATTCTAAACTCCAGCGAGTACAGGTCCAGTGCCGACAAACGCTCCTCATAGATAATGCTCCACAGTGTGCACCATCAGCCATTGAAATGCCACTGGTTCCCGAAAAATCACAGAAGGTGAAAGAGTGCATTGTTGCATAGAGCCAACGCTGTGCTTCATTTGCAGAGATATCAAGGAGCCATGCGTGAAACCATGCGTGTCACCAGAAAGAAGAATCCAAAGAATCTTACAATATACTTGGTGCACCCTTGAAGAATCCAAACAAACCAAGTATCTTGGCATCAAATTGCAGAATGATCTGCGTTGGAATGGTCAGACTCATCATGCAACGGTGAAACCAACAGGTGTCCTAAACTTTCTGAGACGCAACTTTCATCATTGTTCAACTTCTGTCAAGGAGAAGCTATACTTCACCCTCGTTAGACCTCATTTGGACTACGCAGTTGCAGCATGGGACCCATACACAAATAAAAACATTTCTTCCATCGAACATGTCCAAAGACAGGCAGCTCGATTTGTTACTAACACCTATGAGAGAGAAGCGAGTGTCACCAAAATTCTGAATTCTCTGGGGTGGAACCCTCTCCAAGACAGACGTGAGGCTCACCGTTTGACCTGTTTTTACAAAATGTTAAATGGTCAGCTCGACATAGATTACAAGACCTACACCAAACCCAAACCAATTAGGAGCGAGGGCATTCGATCCAATTTGTGATCGCAGCTACAAAGACAGATGTGTACAACAATTCATTCTTCCCCCGCACAATTAAAGCATGGAATAATCTCCACCCTACTATCTCCACCCAATAATCTCCACCCTACCAGATGCAACTAAATTTAAAGTAGCTCTTTCTTCTCAATAACTCTTTCTGGCTTAATCCTTCCCTTCACCACCTCCAGTTTAAATTCCATTTGGAATATTTTGGAGGACCAAGAAACCAAGAAGAGCCAAGAGCCAAAGGGCCTGATTCTATGCTGTACGACTATACTTCTTTGAGCACCAGGACTCAAGATGGATTTGGGTGCCTGGTTCTGCCTAGGTGAGGTCTGCTGTATGAATTTAACCGGGTTGTATGCAAGTCAAAGCATTTCACGGTACCTAGGTACATGTGGCAATAAAGTATTATTGAATTGAATTGAATCATTGAACTATGAAAGGAAGGTTGCATCATTGGAAAGCCAAATGATGTTGGACATTTAACTGCAATTTTCACCAGTGGTTTAAAATAACTGAGCGTACTTATTTTGATCGAATGAAGTGAAATGATTGTATTTGCAGCTGTTCAGATATTTCAGTGAATGAAGAGGGGATTATTAAGTGCACTTCTTAGCTCATTAGGTAGGCCTTGTATTTTGCATTGTGTTTCTAACTATGCATTATTGTATTGGACTGGGCAGCATGGTGGCGCAGCGGTAGAGTTACTGCCTTGCAGTGCTTACAACGCCGGAGACGTAGGTTCGAACCTGGCTATGGGTGCTGTCTGTACGGAGTTTGTACATTCACCCTGTGACCGCGTGGGTTTTCTCCGGGTGCTCCGGTTTCCTCCCACACTCCAAAGACGCACAGGTTTATAGGTTAATTGGTTTGGTATAAATGTAACTATTGTCCCTAGTGTAGGATAGTGTTAATAGAAACATAGAAATTAGGTGCAGGAGTAGGCCATTCGGCCCTTCGAGCCTGCACCGCCATTCAATATGATCATGGCTGATCATCCAACTCAGTATCCCGTACCTGCCTTCTCTCCATACCCCCTGATCCCCTTAGCCACAAGGGCCACATCTAACTCCCTCTTAAATATAGCCAATGAACTGGCCTCAACTACCCTCTGTGGCAGAGAATTCCAGAGATTCACCACTCTCTGTGTGAAAAAAGTTCTTCTCATCTCGGTTTTAAAGGATTTCCTCTTTATCCTTAAGCTGTGACCCCTTGTCCTGGACTTCCCTAACATCGGGAACAATCTTCCTGCATCTAGCCTGTCCAACCCCTTAAGAATTTTGTAAGTTTCTATAAGATTCCCTCTCAATCTTCTAAATTCTAGAGAGTATAAACCAAGTCTATCCAGTCTTTCTTCATAAGACAGTCCTGACATCCCAGGAATCAGTCTGGTGAACCGTCTCTGCACTCCCTCTATGGCAATAATGTCCTTCCTCAGATTTGGAGACCAAAACTGTACGCAATACTCCAGGTGTGGTCTCACCAAGACCCTGTACAACTGCAGTAGAACCTCTCTGCTCCTATACTCAAATCCTTTTGCAATGAAAGCTAACATACCATTCGCTTTCTTTACTGCCTGCTGCACCTGCATGCCTACCTTCAATGACTGGTGTACCATGACACCCAGGTGTCATGGTACACCTGGGTGTCATGTGCAGGGATTGCTGGTCGGTGTGGACTCAGTGGGCCGAAGGGCCTGTTTCTGTGCTGCATCTCTCTAAACTAAACTAAACTACACTATGTGTTCTTAAGTGGGACATGGACGATTTAAGAATGGGAAGAGCAGCTTATTACGATGCTCTCAGTCTCTGAGATTAATTCAAGATTAACAAGATGTTAGTCTTGAGGTGTATAGGCAATGTGCACAGTGCACACATTTTTTCAAGGCTGGACAATGATATCAAATGGATTTAATCAGTTGTGTCCATGTATATGAGAATACCTTGGTTGTGGCATTTGGCTAAGACAGTACTCATTTGGGAGCAGAGCCTATTATTTATGATAGATTTTTGCTCCTATATTAAACCAAATTACTGCCTAGTTACTTGCTGCTTGCTTCTCATTATTAGTTGCTGTTAGGCCACAACGCGAAAGTTGGTAGTCAATTGTAACTTATTAATTGAAGGCTTATCCAACAAAACTGTTCTGATTTACATGAGTCTGCATAAATATGAGTATCAGCACTGGAAAGACTGGTTGTCATTGAGTTAATGAAACCGTTCCAATACTGAATGTCCAGAGTAGTTGGACATTTGTAGAAGGGCTTTGCAGAAATTGGGCTTTGGGTGCTGAACTGAGTGACCCTTGTCCATCTCATCCTCGGCTTCCTCTTTTTGCAGCTCCTCATGGTCACCCTAATGTGGATCAAAAACAGAATATACTGGAAATGCTTAACAAATCAGGTAGCATCTGGGAAACAGAAACAGAGTTAACATTACAGGTTGAAGATCCTCCATCAGAACTGGTAAAGTGTATGGAGTCATAGAACCATACAACATGGAAATAGGCCCTTTGGTCTAACTTGCCCCTGCTGACCAAAATGCTCCACCTACGCTAGTCTCACCTGCCTGCATTTGACCCTCTAAATCTCTAAACCTTTCCTGTCCACATATCTGTCCAAATAAATGTTAAATGTTGTCATGGTACCTGTCTCAACTGCCTCCTCTGACATCTCATTCCATTTACCCACCTCCCTCTGTATGAAAATGTTGCCTCTCAGGTTCTTATTAAATCTTTCCCCTCTCACCTTAAACCCATGTCCTCTGGTTCTGGGAAAAAAAAGCTGTCTTACAAAAGTCAATCTGGGGAAAAACAATACCTCCTTGCAATAACCAGACACCATTGCCTTTTAAGAACACAGTCTGTCAGTTACACCATAGGTGGCTATTGAAATTGACAAGCAATCCCTTCTATTGACATTTAGAACATAGAACACAATAGCACAGAAACAGGCCCTTAGCCCACAAGTCGGTGTCAAACAATAATGCCAAGATCAACTCTTATCTGCCAGCACATAATCCATTGCACTCCATTCCATGCATAACCACACACCTATCCAAAAGTCTCTTAAATGCGACAATCAGAACACCCCAGGCAGTGCATTCCAGGAATTCACCTGCCTCTGTGTAAGAAACCTGTCCCACACATCCCTTTAAACTTTGACCATTTCGCCAGAAAGCTATGCCCTCTTGGATTTGGCATTTCCATTCTAGGAAAACGGTTCTACCTTATTTATGCCTTTCATAATGTTCTATATTTCTGTCCGGTCCCCCCTCGACCTCTGGTTTTCCAGAGAAAACAATCCAATCTGTCCAACCTTTTCCGTCAGCTAGGCTTCATTCTGGTATCATTGATGCAATAATAAACTGTTAAGCAACGTAACATAAAGTATTTTGTATTTTAGTTTGCAGTAACAAAAACATTAAAAACTGTTACAGAGACCTTTATTTTTGAAAACCCTGCAGGAAAAAAAGAAGTTGTAATTGCATGTCTGAAATTCTCTAGCCCCATTGACATAATTATTTTATATCACAGTATTCTGTGGGCAGTGGGCAGGTGCTATAGACCTGCACGGAAAGGTAGATGCTCCCACCCCCATGAGTCTCGGGCAGATGGGGCTCGTCAGCCTGGGAAGGCAGTCCATCTAGGAGAGGAAACCCTCCACTGCCTGGTGGCCATATCCAGTCATGGAAAAGGCTCCAGGAGTAAACCTCAAGAAAATCTGGAGTCGGAGCCCCTGGCAGTTCGTCGTTGTCTACAACCTCGCTCTGGCAGCTCCTGCGACGGCGCTGGTGGCAATCTGTAACGGACCTGCTGTTCCTTTGGATCGATCAGCGACGTGGAGAGGGGGGACGTGCTGCATGGGCAACAGGCTGTCCTCCATATGACATCGCCCAGGCTTGCATCCGACAATACAATAACCTGCAAACTAGGATGCATCACCCATGGTCAGTCATGACCGAGGGGGGGCCTATTAGTCTTCTGTAATGTGGGGTTTAGAAACACACCTATGATGCAGAAAGAATTCCATGTCCCCTTATTCCTGTTCTGACATTTCATTGGAAATATTGGTGTATCATCAAGCCTAACTTGGAATTGTTTGTTGTTATTGATTTGCTTGTTATTTTTCCACCTAACATCATGATGCAAATCTGTTCATCACTTCCAGTAAAATAAAGCCTCTGAAATGGCCCAGCAAGCAACCCACGTGCAAAAAACAGCTAGAACGCCACAAGGAAATTCATACAGGACAGATCACCCAGAACCAACCTCATGAAATGGCGTGCAAAAATATATATGGATGCTCCTTCACCTTAACTGAGTCAAGTTTCTAAAGAAAAACTCCCTCCCTACTAGTATACCCACACCTCAAGGACTCTAGCAGTACAAGATGGCAACTTACCACCACTTCCTCAAGGGCAATGAGGGATGGGTGATTAGTTTAAGTTAGTTTAGAGATACAGCACGGAAATACGCCCTTTGGCCCCGAGTCCACACTGACCAGTGATCCCCATGCACTATAACTATCCTACTCACACAGGGACAATTTACATTGATACCAAGCCAATTAAACTACAAACCTGCACGCCTTTGGAGTGCAGGAGGACACCAAAAATCTCGGAGAAAACCCATGCAGATCACGGGGAGAATGTGCATGCTCTGTACAGACAAAATCCGTAGTCAGGATCGAACCCTGATCTTATGTGCTGTAGGCAACAACTCTACTGCTGCATCACCATAGGCTGCCTGTGCCTGTGTAGCCCAATGTCCTGAATGGATATACAAAACTATGCTTAAAAGTACTGAAGAAGGGTTTTGACCCAAAACGTTGCCTATTTCCTTTGCTCCATAGATGCTCCCTCACCCACTGAGTTTCTCCAGCATTTTAGTCTACCTGGAAAGGACTCAGTAACTCTGATCCAGGACCTTGTCCGGTCCTTCAATTGGATCATGGCTGATCTGATAGTAACCGCAAGCATACATTACTGCATAACCCGCAGTAACCTTTCACTTCCAGCTCATTATGAACCTTTCTACCCCAGCTTAAAAAAGATTCTGCATCTACTGCCCTTTGAGAAATGATTTCCATAGGCTAATGGCCCTCCAAGAGTGAGAAAACTATCCATCCCGGTGTTAAATGGACCACCGCTTAATTTTAAACATCAACCTTAAGTGTGGGATTCTCCAACAGTTTAGCTACATTCAACATGTCAAGATCCCTCAAGAGCTTGTCGCCAAGATCTTCAGCCTAGTTGCCTCCCACTCTCCTAAATTCCCATGGATATGTACATAGTCTGACCAAATGTTCCTCATAGAGCATTCTCCCCACCCCCCCCAATCCACCCCATTCAAAGAAGGTAGAAAATAATCAGCAAAAAAATTCTGGGAAAAAAAGTCAATAATAATGTGTATAATTTCATATACATTATTGCAGAATCAAGAACTAGAGAGCAGAGGTTTGGGGTGAGAAGGACAGACTCAATAGAAAACTGAGGGCAATCTATTCACATAGAGGATGGTCCATATATGAAATCAACTGCCAGAAGAAGTATTTGAGGCAGGTATAATGACAACCATTCAAATACATTTAGATACGTGCATGGATACGTACGTTTTGGAGGGATATGAATCAAACAAATGGGTCCAGTTTAGATGGGCACTTGGTCAGCATGGATGATTTAGTCTATTTCCATATTGTATGACCATATGACTGTGCCTCTATTCTAAATCTCTTGCATTGAAAGCCAACATATCATTTAACTTAACTATTTGATTCAGCAGTGTTTGCTTTTAGTGCCTGGAAGATAAGGTCATGTAGATCCCTTCATGCATCAATATTTTGGTATTGAAGGCACAAGAGTCTGTCGATGCTGGCATCATGAACAAAAGAACAATCCTGGAGGAACACAGCAGGTCAGGCAACACCCGTGGAGAGAAAGGACAGATAATGCTTCGAGTCAGGACCCTTCTTCATACTAGAATATCAAAAAATACCTTTCATAATTCCCTTTGTTGATCTCTTCAAAATGAGCTATTATCACATTTTTTATAATGGGCTCACATTTATTTTACATTAATATAAAGGTTCAATTGCTGTTGGCAGGTTCGATTAATTACAAGATGTGTTTACCTTACAGAAGGTTAATTAAACTTCAGAAAATATCATTTGTGTTGTAAGTGTTTAGATAAGAATGCTATATATGTTAGTCATCCACATGGGTTGGGGCCAAGTCCCTTGTCTTCTCAAGGGTCACCTCCACGTCAGAGGCCCTGATGTAGACAACAAAGAGAGATCATCATGTGTAGGAAGGAACTGCCGATGCGGGTTTACACAGAAGGAAGACACAAAATGCTGAAGTAACTCAGCGGGACAGGCAGCATCTCTGGAGAGAAGGAATGGGTGATGTTTCAGGTCGAGACCCTTCCATCAGCCAGGCTGCCTATAATCCCCAAGTCCCAAATGCAATGATGCAAACTAAGGGTCAAACACCACACCTAAAACCACTTAATTGTTCTTTTATAAAAGGCATTTTATCAAAGGCTTTCTGGAAATGGATTATCATAATACTTGCTGGTTAATCATCCTTCGATCTTTCATCTTCCAGGACTATCGGAAGATGGGAAGGGGCTTCATTTTTAATTATCCATGCATTTTTCACCACTGTACCGGGTCACGAGTACATATATATATTATCTTGTTACACTATGATTGTTTGTTGTTTTTATGCATAGGTAGGTATATGTGTATATATATATATACACACACACACACACACACACACACACACACACACACACACACACACACACACACACACACACACACACACACACACACACACACACGCACACACACACAAATACACAACACATAAAACAAACAATCACACAGTGCAACAAGTAAAACCAATGCCCCCATGTCTATGTCAATCAAAGCTTCTTTGTCCTGGTTAATAGCCTGATGGCTGTCAAGAAGTAGTTGTTCCTGAACATGCATATTACAGTTTTTAAGCTCTTACATCTTCTTCCCGATTACAGGAGTGAAATGAGTGTGTGGCCAGGGTGGTGTGGGTCTCTGATGATGCTGGCTGCCTTTTTGAGGCAGCGACTCCGGTAAATCCCTTTGATATGGGGAAGTCAGAGCCCATGATGGGCTGGGGAGTGTTATGGTCTCCCAACAGTCCCACCAAATCTAAACATATTGCTGGCTATGCAAAGAGATGAAATGGCCCAAATTGACCTTGGTCTTTTCAAATAGTAGCAACATGGACAATCTTGTAGTTTATGGGAAAGGTGTTCTGCTTGACAAGCTATGAAATACATGAACCAGTGGCTCATAAGTATACGCCCACTTCCCCATTTCTTTTGACACTTAGGGCGATTACTTTCATGTTTAGCAGCTGGATCTGCTCTAAGAACCTTTATCCCACCCTACTTCTGTATTATGTTTCCACATTTCAACTTTGGAAGCACTGTTATCTGTCACTACTGACAATTTAGCATCACCTTCAATAGTGAAAACAGGTGTAACCTATCCATCTAGCACCTAATATGTCAAACCAATGTTTACTTTGAACTAAATCATGCAGATAAGACACTGTAATTGATTTAGGACATTTAAGCTACTTGCACCTGTGTGGTATTTGTTTTGTTCACTTTAGTTATCATATATCCCTGCAGTCTTTGGTACAATGAGCAGTGTATTTAAATGTGCTTATATTTAAATACAGGCTCAAATCAACATATAATCCCACCAATCTAAGAGTCTCAATTAAAATGGTGTAAAGATTCCAGCCATCAATTCATGCCTCTAGCAGTTTTGCCTGGTTGATCTCAGTCATGCCTTTAAGCAAGCAGGATAGTTCTAATCCCGTGTAGAAAAGAACTGCAGATGCTAATTGATACCAAAGGTGAACACAAAATGCTGGAGTAACTCAGCAGGGCAGGCAGCATCTCTGGAGAGAAAGAATGGCTGATATTTTGTGTTGAGACCCTTCTTCAGACCATCCATTCAAAGCAGGATTGGTGGAGTGCTGGACTTGTAAAGAAGTCGCCTTTACAATAGATAGCATCACAGAAGCCGACAGCAAAAGGTGAGCCAGTTACATGCATGGTGTCCATGCTGGCTTTCTGCCAGTGTAATTGAGCTTAGTCACCCGCACTGGCTGTATACCAAAAGGTTCTTGGACCTCAAGCACCTGACCAACCTCCTTTACAAATTAGTTAGGCAAATTGTTTCCATTGACTTTTCAAAGTTGGGAATTCTCCAAATGAAATCAAATCTACAAATAAATGAGTGGTTTATGATCAGTCGGCACTTTCTAAATGGATCGAAGGGCCTGTTTCTATTCAATATGTTGACTCGTTTGATTCTTTCTTTCCAGTTTTGGATTATTTGTCAGTGGTTTTAAAAGTCTTGACCTCTGAATATTAGCCCGAATATTAGCCTGAATATGTAGGCAGGAATACATGTTTCCAAACCTCTCAATATTTGTAAAATCTTTGTTAATTCTGTAGATATTGATCATTGACTGTGTGGAGTGTCCCTGGAATGTGTGAAAGGACAGGCCAGGTGTAAGTGAGTGCACACGGCTGCTTTCACATTGTTGAATGTTGCTTTTCCCTGTGGTCGTGTAAAAAGCACTAAAGTTCTTGAAGGCAAAGATTCCTTTCAGCGGGAGAAGTACGATTCTAGATTCAAGATTCATGAGGGGTTTATTGTCAATGTACCAATTAAGGTAGAGTGAAATTCGAGTTGCCTTACAGCCACACCAAGTGAAAAGCAGTAAGACACACAATCACGTAATATCAATTTTAACATAAACATCCATCACAGCGGCTCCCCACATTCCTCATTGTGATGGAAGGCAATAAAGTCCAATCCCTCCCTCTTTTTTCACCGTGGTCGGGCCTGTCGAAGCATCCACGGTCGGGGCCATCAATGCTCCTGCAGCCGGCGATCATGTCGGGGTGATGTAATTCCCATGTCGGGGCGGTTGAAACTCACCACGGCTTGGAGCCCTGACTCAGTCTCTGTCTAGGGACCACAATGTTTAAACAGGGCTCCAAGGTGTTAAAGTCCACAGGGCCGCCCGCAGTTGGAGCTCTCCACAGTCGATCGCCGGCAAGGGGATCGCAGCTCCACGATGGAAAATCTGCGCTGCGCCCGCGTTGGAGTGCCGGGTCAGTCGCAAGGAAAGGCTGCGCCGCTCCACAATGTTAGGCTGCAATGGAGGACAGAGATACGACACGGAAAAAATCTCATCTCCGTCGAGGTAAGAGATTAAAAACAGTTTCCCTCAAACCCACCCCCACACAAAACAAACCAAGTATCACTAAAATATACTTTTAACACATTCTTAAAATAACAAAGCAGAAAAGAAAGACAGACAGACCGGTGGTTAGGCAGCCATCGTCAGCGCCTCCTTCAATGTGCATGTGGATCTCCCTCATTCACCATCGGATGTGGACAGGGAGACAATGTGGTGAGCTGTGTACTCTAAGTGGGATGAGAGCCACAGCTGAAGAGTGGTCCATGACCCACCATCAATGTTTGAGCAAAACCAAGAGTTTCTATTGCCATGAAAGCTTTGGGATGGTAGCGTTCTTGGATATAGAATGGACAGTTTCTACAACTAGGAATGCACCATTCTCATGACCAATTACAAATAAATATTGACCAGAACGTATATTCACAAAATCTGCATAACTTTCAATCATGGGCAAATTGGGTAACTCAGACATTTGTACCGGCTCTTGCAAACTTAATCTGGTCTTTGACTGTACAGCTTAGTCTTGGACCCATTCCTTTCCTCGATGTTCAGTTTTCTAGATTCCTTTGTGGACTTTATGGGGAAAGACTTTGACACATTCTGTTCGTAACTACACATTGACAACGCAATTACATCCGTGCAAGGCCTGAGGCAGGGTCAATCATGTGTTTATTGCAAACTTGGTGCAAATCTCTCTAGAGATGCATGATATCACAGAGTGTGCATTTTCTATGATGAGAATGAATTACTACCGTACACAGAGATAGAGAAAAAAATTGTTTCATTGCTTTGAGTCCTCTCAAAGTTACCATTTTAGACACTGCATTCATTCTCACATCGTCAATATGTAACCTTTGCTGTGTGAGTGTGTCCTCCTTTGCTGTGTGAGTGTGTGTCCTCCTTTGCTGTGTGAGTGTGTGTCCTCCTTTGCTGTGTGAGTGTGTGTCCTCCTTTGCTGTGTGAGTGTGTGTCCTCCTTTGCTGTGTGTGTCCTCCTTTGCTGTGCGTGTGTGTGTGTGAAGATATGGAGGACACACACTCACCTAAACTCACCTACCCTGTCCCAAAACTCAGAATAGTACCTCAAATTCTTGGAAATTAATGCCATTTGCGATGTGAACATTCGAAGAGCTGTCTAAGGTTTAACGACATTGTATGGGAATATTCTGGCCTTTTCTCACTGAGTTAGAGTAGGAGGTGAGGAAAAGTGTAGGAGGGAACTGCCTGTCGGTCTGAAGAAAGGTCTTGACCCAAAACGTCATCCATTCCTTCTCTCCAGAAATGCTGCCTATCCCGTTGAGTTACTCCAGCATTTTGTGTCCATCTTAGGAGAGTAGAAATTGTAGGAGGTTTGTTTGCTTATCATGTTTTTATTGTGTTTTTGTGTGTTCTTTTTTTATTGTACCGCTGCTGGCAAATTCATTTCACTTGCACTTTATGTGCCAGTGCCGAATAAAACTGATTGATTGATTGATTGATTGATTGATTGATTGATTGATTGATGTTAACAATACACCTGTCTCCCGGAGTATCCATCAGCACCTTATGCACCAGCTATAAATGTTCTCTGCTACAAGCGAGTGCTCTGAGCCGTGTGGTGGACAACAGATGTGTAGTTAGGGTCATCAAAATAGTTGGTGATCTTTGCATCAGCTTCAACTAATGGATTGCACTTTAATGAGTTCCACTTCATTGAGTCTGCTCACAGTGGTGAAGTTGGCCATGGAACGTGTATTGTTTTGTGCTTGGCAGAATGTTGCATGGTGTGTGGGTAGCTGGCACCAATGTAATGACACAGTTTCAAATTCCACCCATCTTGCTGACGGTGGCAGTTGTTCTCTGTTGATGGCTTCGAGCAAAGATTCGGTACTTTTCCACTCTGATTCTATTCACAGACGCGTCCTCTTGTTTTTCCATACCAACCACTCTCTATTCTAAAAGTAACACTGATTTTACCAACTCAAGCAATTTGGACAGGAAGTTATCTCCTTCAAGGACTTTCCAATGAAGTTCCTCTGATTTGCATCCTGCAACAATTCACATTTCCAGCTCTCGTTAAAGATTATTTTGCAATGAGTTGCCTTGGGAGCAGGCAGTGTCGATCAATTCTGTTATTCACAACCTGCCTTGTGCAAGGGAACGCAAGTGCCTCATACATTATATTCTGTTGTGGATTAAAACGTGCAGAGGGTGCAGTTTTTGCTGCTTTTTTGCTGGTGGATGCAGAGGATAATGTTTTTAAAAAGTCCTGCAATTCTTCACCACCACAATGTAGCAGGTGTGCTTATTTTCATAAGTCATCTATGATTTTAATTCCAGTGACTCCCATTCAAGCCAGCAATGCTATTTTCCCCAGTGGGATACAATCAGGAATGGCTTGGAGTAGATGACAAATGCATGATGTTAGCCCATTGTCATCATGACAGTCTGAAGATCACTGCAAAGCTGCTCACAACATACTGATGATCGCTACTCTTTTTTAGCAAATCATCAACGTGGGTAGGCGTACGTACATTTGGTTCATCATTCAATGAGGTGACAATTTATTTTCCTCAAAAGGGATGCAGTTAAATGGTAGGCTGGCTCTGCTTTGAAACGAGACAACTACTGATGCAAGAAATAAGTCTTCCGAAGACACTAGCAGATCAGAATCATAAAAATGTACAGCACAGAAACAAACACTTTCAGCCCAACTTATCTAAGACAACCATTATGCCTAACTATGCTAATCCCACTTGCCTAGGTTACCAAGAACTACTAATCCAAACCCTCTTCTCGGTCTCATGATGAATGCTTTATCTCATTCCCCACTCCCCTGGCACCAAGCCATGCAGGTATCCCATTCCACTTTTCCATAGACAACCTTCACATTCAGGTTCAGTAGATGTTGCTCCAAGACTCCCAACAATAGTGTCCAATTCATCAATAATAAATCCACCACCGACTGACTCCCAAGCAAACCTGCCAGTGATTAGCCAACCAATTCGGTGGCAAAGACAAGGGATATGTTCCTGCTTGGTAACGGCTTATTTTTGTCAGGTGTACCGAGATCCAATGAAAAACTTAGGTTTGCATGCTGTCCAGGCAAATTATGCTACACATGGGTAAAATAGATAAGACAGAAAGGGAAAACAAGCAGAATGCAGAATTATTGATTTAAGGTGTCACAGCTACAGAATAAGTGCAGACAAAGCAAGGGCCACAGTGAGGTCGATTGGGCGATCATGAATACATCCTGAGTAGATGAGAGGTTCATTCAGGTGTGACCTCAGCAGGAAAGAAGCTGTTCGAGTCATAGAGTCATACAGCGTGGCAATAGGTCTTTCAGCCCAGCTTGTTCACACCAGCCAACATGTCCTAGCTATCTGCCTGCATTTGGCCTATATCCTTCCAAACCTGTCCAACAGTTTCTTAAACGTTGGGAATATCCCATCCTCACCTACCTCCTCTAGCAGCTTGTTCCATACACCCACCACCTTTTGTGAGAAAAGGTTACCACTCAGATTCCTATTAACCTTTTCACCTTCGCCTTGAACTTATGTCCACTGGTTCTTAATTCACCAACTTTGGACGAGAGACTATGTGCATCTACCTGATCTATTCCTCTCATGATTTTAAACACCTCTACAAGATCACCCCTCATCCTCCTGAGCTCCAAGGAATGGAGTTCCAGCTTACTCAACCTCTCCCTATAGCTCAACCTCTCCCTATAGCTCAACCTCTCCCTATAGCTCAACCTCTCCCTATAGCTCAACCTCTCCCTATAGCTCAACCTCTCCCTATAGCTCAACTTCCCTATAGCTCAACCTCTCCCTATAGCTCAACTTCCCTATAGCTCAACTTCCCTATAGCTCAACCTCTCCCTATAGCTGAACCTCTCCCGATAGCTCAACCTCTCCCGATAGCTCGGATCCTTGAATCTCTGTTCTGGAATCTGGTGCAAGGCACTTTCAAGCTTTTGTTTCTTCTGTTCCATTGGAGAGGGAATCACCGGTGTGTGAGCAGTCCTTGGTTATGTTGGCTAATTTCCAGAGGCAATGTGAAGTGTAGATGGAGTCAATGGGGGAGAGAATGGTTTGCATGGCGGACTGAGCCTCATCCACAATTTTGTGTGGTCTCCTGAGCTTGGTCCACACCAAGAGAGTCAAGAGTGTTTTATTGTCATATGTCCCAGATAGAACAATGAAATTCTTACTTACAGCAGAACAACAGAATATGAAAACATGGTACATTGTAAACAATTTAATAAATGAGAGAGAAAAAAAGTTCAGTGTGTGTGTGTGTGTATATATATATACTCTTACTCACAAATACACCCACATATATATGTCCAAGAAATCCTGAAATGGGAGGGAGAGGAGCCTGAGATTGTGGTACATATAGGTACCAACGACATAGGTAAAAAAAGAGAAGAGGTCCTGAAAGCAGAATTTAGGGAGTTAGGTAGAGAGTTAAGGAGAAGGACCGCAAAGGTAACAATCTCAGGATTACTGCCTGTGCCACGCGGCAGTGAGAGTAGGAATGGAGCGAGGAGGAGGATAAATGAGTGGATGAGGGACTGGTGCAGTTGGTATGGATTCAAGTTTCTGGATCATTGGGACCTCTTTTGGGGAAGGTGCGACCTGTACAGAAAGGACGGGTTGCACTTGAACTCGAGGGGGACCAATATCCTGGCGGGGAGATTTGCAAAGGCTACTGGGGAGACTTTAAACTAGTATGGTTGGGGGGAGGGACTCAAATTGGGAAAGCTAGCAGTCAGTGTGTGAGGCAGGAGGCAGAGAATGGCAGCACTCTGACCCAAAATGTAGGGGAGAGAGAAGAAAAAGACAATAAACAGAGAATAAGAGAGGGTGGATTTCTTAAATGTGTATATTTTAATGCTAGGAGCATTGTAAGAAAGGTGGATGAACTTAGAGCCTGGATTGACACCTGGAAGTATGATGTTGTGGCGATCAGTGAAACATGGTTGCAGGAGGGCTGTGATTGGAAACTAAATATTCCAGGATTCCGTTGCTTCAGGTGTGATAGAATTGGAGGGGCAAGAGGTGGAGGTGTTGCATTGCTAGCTTATCAGGGAAGATATTACAGCAGTGCTTTGGCAGGATTGATTAGAGGGCTCGTCTAGGGAGGCGATTTGGGTGGAACTGAGAAATGGGAAAGGGGTAGCAACACTTATAGGGGTGTATTATAGACCGCCAAATGGGGAGCGAGAATTGGAAGAGCAAATATGTAAGGAGATTGCAGATATTAGTAGTAAGCACAAGGTAGTGATTGTGGGAGATTTCAATTTTCCACACATAGACTGGGAAACACATTCTGTAAATGGGCTGGATGGGTTGGAGTTTGTAAAATGTATGCAGGATAGTTTTTTGCAGCAATACATAGAGGTACCTACTAGAGAAGGGGCGGTACTGGACCTCCTGTTAGGAAATGAGACGGGTCAGGTGGCAGAGGTATGCGTTGGAGAACAGTTCAGGACCAGTGATCACAATACCATTAGTTTCAATATAATTATGGAGAGGGTCAGAACTGGACCTAGGGTTGAGATTTTTGATTGGAGAAAGGCTAACTTTGAGGAGATGCGAAAGGATTTAAAATAAGTAAATTGTTTTATAAGTTTGTTTTATGGGAAAGATGTGGAAGAGAAATGGAGGACATTTAAAAGTGAAATTTTAAGAGTACAGAATCTTTATGTCCCTGTTCGGTTGAAAGGAAATAGTAAAAATTGGAAAGAGCCCTGGTTTTCAAGGGAAATTGGACACGGTTCTGGAAAAGAGAGAGATCTACAATAATTATAGGCAGCATGGAGTAAATGAGGTGCTTGAGGAGTATAAAGAATGTAAAAAGAATCTTAAGAAAGAAATTAGAAAAGCTAAAAGCTAAGAAGATATGAGGTTGCTTTGGCAAGTAAAGTGAAAGTAAATCCAAAGGGTTTCTACAGCTATATTAATAGCAAAAGGATAACGAGGGATAAAATTGGACCATTAGAGAGTCAGAGTGGTCAGCTATCTGCAGAGCCAAAAGAGATGGGGGAGATATTGAACAATTTATTTTCTTCGGTATTCACCAAGGAGAAGGATATTGAATTATGTGAGGTAAGGGAAACAAGTAGAGTAGCTATGGAAACTATGAGATTCAAAGAAGAGGAAGTACTGACACTTTTGAGAAATATAAAAGTGGCTAAGTCTCCAGGTCCTGACAGGATATTCCCTAGGACATTGAGGGAAGTTAGTGTAGAAATAGCAGGGGATATGACAGAAATATTTCAAATGTCATTAGAAACGGGAATAGTACCAGAGGATTGGCGTACTGCGCATGTTGTTCCATTATTTAAAAAGGGGTCTAAGAGTAAACCTAGCAATTATAGACCAGTTAGTTTGACGTCAGTGGTGGGCAAATTAATGGAAAGGATACTTAGGGATAATATAAGCATCTGGATAAACAGGGTCTGATTAGGAACAGTCAACATGGATTTGTGCCTGGAAGGTCATGTTTGACTAATCTTCTTGATTTTTTTTAAGAGGTTACTTGGGAAATTGATGAGGGTAAAGCAGTGGGTGTTGTATATATGGACTTCAGTAAGGTCTTTGACAAGGTTCCTCATGGAAGGTTGGTTAAGAAGGTTCAATTGTTGGATATTAATGGTGGGGTAGCAAGATGGATTCAACAGTGGCTGAATGGGAGATGCCAGAGAGTAATGGTGGATGGTTGTTTGTCAGGTTGGAGGCCAGTGACTAGTGGGGTGCCACAGGGATCTGTGTTGGGTCCACTGTTGTTTGTCATGTACATCAATGATCTGGATGATGGTGTGGTAAATTGGATTAGTAAGTATGCAGATGATACTAAGATAGGTGGGGTTGTGGATAATGAAGTAGATTTTCAAAGTCTACAGAGAGATTTATGCCAGTTGGAAGAGTGGGCTGAAAGATGGCAGATGGAGTTTAATGCTGATAAGTGTGAGGTGCTGCATCTTGGCAGGACAAATCAAAATAGAACGTACATGGTAAATGGTAGGGAATTGAAGAATCCAGGTGAACAGAGGCATCTGGGAATAACCGTGCACAGTTCTCTGAAAGTGGAATCTCATGTAGATAGGGTGGTAAAGAAAGCTTTTGGTGTGCTGACCTTTATAAATCAGAGCATTGAGTATAGAAGTTGGGATGTAATGTTAAAATTGTACAAGACATTGGTGAGGCCAATTCTGGAGTATTGTGTACAATTTTGGTCGCCTAATTATAGGAAGGATGTCAACAAAATAGATGGAGTACAGATGAGATTAACTAGAATGTTGCCTGGGTTTCAGCAACTAAGTTACAGAGAAAGGTTGAACAAGTTAGGGCTTTATTCTTTGGAGCGCAGAAGGTTAAGGGGGGACGATAGAGGTCTTTAAAATGATGAGAGGGATAGACAGAGTTGATGTGGATAAGCTTTTCCCACTGAGAGTAGAGAAGATTCAAACAAGGGGACATGAATTGAGAATTAAGGGATAGAAGTTTAGGGGTAACATGAGGGGGAACTTCTTTACTCAGAGAGTGGTTGCTGTGTGGCATGAGCTTCCAGTGAAGGTGGTGGAGACAGGTTCGTTTTTATCATTTAAAAATAAATTGGATAGTTATATGGACGGGAAAGGAATGGAGGATTATGGTCTGAGCACAGGTATATGGGACTAGGGAGAATACGTGTTCGGCACGGACTAGAAGGATCGAGATGGCCTGTTTCCGTGCTATAATTGTTATATGTTATATGGTTATATATATATACACACACACATGTACACATACGTACACACAATAAAAATCCCATCAATGAAATGAAATGAAATGAAATGAAATGAAATGAAATGAAATGAAATGAAAAATGAAATGAAATGAAAAAATGAAAATGAAATGAAATGATTCAATTTATTGTCATTGTCAGTGTACAGTACAGAGACAACGAAATGCATTTTTAGCATCTCCCTTGAAAGGGAGACACAGGGTGTCGCGGTGTGCCCGCGCCTGCCGCCGTAACATTCCATTACAGGCAAAGGTGGGTGAAGTGTCTTGCCCAAGGACACAACGACAGTATGCACTCCAAGCGGGATTTGAACCGGCTACCCTCCAGTCGCCAGCCGAACTCTTAGCCCATTGTGCTATCTGTCGTCATCACGTTCGTAGTCAGAGATGTGCATTAGTTTCATAAGGGAGGTAACAAGTGGGTAATGTTGAGGGATTGCGCACGGTTTGTATGTTTTCCATGCTTCACACATGCAATCAATTTATGATAAGTTTACAAACATTCCCACTGTGCTATACATCCCCCCTGCATCTTCTCACCAACGTGCATCTCTCTCATTCCCAGTTCTGATTTGAAGACTTAATCTATCAGAAAAAAACTTGCACCAGCCTGGCCATGCACCCATGTTGCTGCCACCAGAAAGATGATGGTACAGGAGCCTGAGACCTTTAGGCTCCAGGTTCAGGAACAGTTTATTTTTAACGTGGTTCAGGTTGTTGAACCACACTACATAATAGCTGAGTCTCACGTTGCGAGTTGACACAAGAGGTACCCCGAGTTAAAACTCTTGGTAATAACGTACGATTAACGTACGGAACTCGTGGACGCAACTTAGAGACTCATGGCGCTAACAGCAGGTACTCGTGAAACTTGTCAACTCTTGCAAAAAATCAAACATGTTTAAAATTTTCCACGAGTCAATTTTACTCTTGTGGTTAAGAATTGAAACATTTTAACTCGTTGTAAGAACGTAGTGGCCCCTGCGTTTACCTTAGTGTATCGTGAGTCTACTGTGGGAACTCTTTAACTCAGCAGGCAGGCAGCAGCAGATTGTCGCTCCCTTCAGTTTCCCAGCGACAATCACCTGCCATAACGCGAGAGAGATCATGCACTGCTGTAGGTCTCCTTTGCACGTCAGTGTTTCTTTCTTTCTCCACTCATTGTTGGCCCTATCTGTCACCACCCCCACCTACACCCCTCTGCTTCCCAGCCATGTGTGTGACCCCTTCCCTCCCCTCTCCAGCTCCCCGCCCATTGCATCAGCGCAGAGGCTTTGCACTGTCTTCACGTCGGCGATGCCAGCAGGTCAGTGCCAGTCGCCCCGGGGCAGTCGCTCCCTTCAGTTTCCCAGGGGGTCGGGATGGGACTTGAGTTGGGAGGGAAAGGTGGGGTGGGGGGGGGGGTTGGGTGGGTTAGGTGAGCAGGAGAGTGGGGTTGTTTGCAGCTGCAGAGGGAGGGGGCAAGTGCGGTACAGTTCCCATTCTCAGCTCCTGTCCAGGGGGGTGGCTGGAGACGTCAGGACCAACGGGACACCGACCCCCAGGCCCACCCGACCCACAGCCAGCAGCAACTCCAGCCCAGCCCCGCTCCAACTCTAGAGGAACTTGCAACGTGAGACTCAGCTTTAACCTTAACCACAAACCTACCTCAGCAATGATCTAATATGAACTTAGTTTTGGTTAGTTTTAGAGATACAGTGTGGAAGCAGGCCCTTCTGCCCACCGGCCAGCGATCCCCGCACATTAATGCTGTCCTACACACAGCACACTAGGGACAATTTACATTTATAACAAGCCAATTTACCGACATACCTGTATGTCTTTGGAGTGTGGGAGAAAACCGAAGATTTCAGAGATAACCCAAGCAGTCACGGGGAGAACGTACAAACTCTGTACAGACAACACCCGTCGTCAGGATCGAACCCTGGTCTCTGGCGCAGCAAGCACTGTAAGGCAGCAACTCTACCGCTGCGTCACCGTGCTGTCCTTGTTGCACACTGTTTTATGATTTTGCATTATTATGCTTACCAAGTACAACTGATTGTTAATGTATTGCATTATTGATTATTATTGATGTTATTTATTTTTATTTATATGTATATTAATTTGTTGGCTTGTTGTGTTAATTGGTCTGTAAATCTGCACCAAGTAAGAGTCTAATTGTTGCACTTCCAGTGCTTATGACAATTTAACTCTCTTGATTCTTGACTGTGGTTTCTCTTTCCATTGAGGCTGCCTGACTTGCTGGTTTTTTACCTGCAAATTCTACTCTTGAATAAAAGGTCCCATTTCTCCAAAGTCCAAAAACAAACAGTTTATATTCAAAGAACAGTGATGCTCAAGTACTTATCCTGCCCTAGTCATCTGTTGGGCAACACTTGGAAGGCTGCATTTATTTCCCAGAACAGGGTAATGGCATGTGTAGGAAGGGACTGCAGATGCTGGTTTACACTGAAGACAGACACAAAATGCTGGAGTATCTCAGCGGGCCAGGCAGCATCTCTGGAGGGAAAGAGTGGGTGACGTTTCAGGTCGAGACCTTTCTTCAGACTGAGAGTCAGGGGAGAGGGAGGTTAGAGATATGGAACGGTAAGGTAGTAGAATGTAGAATAGTTCATTGTTAGCTGAGGGAAAGGTGACAACGAGGCATACAATCAGTAACATTAATCAGAAGGACAGTGAAACTAGTCGGACAACTAGGGTGGGGGAGGTACGTAGAAAGAGAGAAACCAAGGGTCACTTGATGTTAGAGAAATCAATATTCATACCACTGGGATTGCTCATGAGAAGTAGTAGAGACGATAGGATGAAAGACCTCCTTTCGTGTACTAAATATTCAGTGATTGGTTTTACATTCATTCACAAGGGGCATGGAAAATGTTCAATCCTGATTAATCTCTTCATCACAGTTCAGGAATATTCTTGTGGGAGGCACTACATTGCATGCCCCATGGATCAGTGTCTTGTCATTCCTCAGTACAATGAGCCCGAGTGGTCCACTCCACACCCAAGCTGGAAAGAACGTAGAAAATAATTACGAGGATGTTGCCAACTTTTATTCCTTGCACCACAGAAGACTGAGGAGTCATCTTAGAAAAGAGTATAAAATCATGAGGGGCACAGATAGGGTGAATGCACGCACTCTTTCCCCCAGAGGGATGTTCCAGGCAGCCAGGCATCGGATGACCCGCTCAGTAGGCCTGGCTTGCCTACCGCGGTCTCCGATGGAACCGGGAAGACGCCCGAAGGCTCGGCGATCGGTGGGCCTTTGCCCAAAGGCTTGTGGTCGGTGGGATCTCACAGTCATAAATGCATAAGTGATAGGAGCAGAATTAGCCCCGAGCCATGATAGAGTAGGTCTGGTCCGCAGACAGACCCAGCAGCAATGAATTGAAATATATTTGAAAATCTGTGGATAATCACGAGTTAGTGTCACGTTGACAGGTGCCAAACACATCAGTAGGTCATAAGGTTATTAGTGAGAGGAGTAGAATTAGGCCATTGGGCCCATCACGTCTACTATCTCTGCCTCTTATCCCCATTCTTCTGCTTTCTCCCCATAACCCTTGACACCCGTACTAATCAAGAATCTATCTACCTTGACACCCGTACTAATCAAGAATCTATCTACCTTGACACCCGTACTAATCAAGAATCTATCTACCTTGACACCCGTACTAATCAAGAATCTATCTACCTTGACACCCGTACTAATCAAGAATCTTTAAAAATATCAACTGACTTGCCCTCCACAGCCTTCTGTGGCAAAGAATGATTCACCACCGGCAGGATCTCGCCCAAAGGCTCGTCGGTCGGCAGAACCGGGAACCCGCCTGAAGGCTCAGCAGCTGCCGTAAACCGGGAGGGAGTTGGAGAAGTCAGAGGTGAGGAGCAAAGCACTGGTAGGCAGGTGAACCGGGGTAATGCCCCCAGCGCCTCCAGGTAGGCTATATGAGGCACCCCCAGGACACAAAGATGGCCAGGTGAGGAGAGGAGAGGAGAGGAGAAGGACATTGGTTCGTGGGAACTGTTCCAGTACATTGAACCCTTGTGCCAACTGGGCTTTGGACTTCGAATAATATCTCCAAAACATGGCGGCGATGGCATGTGTAATCTGTGGCAAATTATTCTCACTGTGCAGTTGCATATGTGACAAATGAACCACAATTGACTATTGACTGAAGTACTAGTGGGCACAGGTTTAAGGTATGAGGGGATACGTTTAATAGAAACCTGAGGGGCAATTATTTCACTCAGAGTGGGATGTATATAGAACTAGTTGCCAGAGGAAGTGGTTAAGGTGAATACATTAACAAAGTTTCAAAGACTTTTGGACAGGTACATGATTAGGGATGGATATGGGTCAAACACAGGCAAATGTGACTAGCTTAGATGTACAACTTGATCAGCATGAACAAGTTGGGTGGAAGGGCCCATTTTTACGTTGTACAACTGTACTGGCTCTTAATTGAAAGCTTCCTCCCACATCTCCTCATCAAACCACATCCGCAGAGCTCCTATTTCTTTCCAATCCGGATGTTTTCCCAGCTTCTCTTTAAACATATCTCTGCTAGTTACCTCAGCCGCTTGTGAAAGCCAGTTCCACATTCTCAGCACTCTCCCGATAAAGATGCTTCTCCTGAATTCCCTGCAGGATTTGTTCATGGCAATCTGCTAACAGAGCCTGGGAAGCCAAAATACAAAGGTAAACCGGGCTGCTTGCTGACAATGGTTAAAAACAGCCGTGTTAAAACATTGCAGCAAAAAATTGGGCAGAAGATTCCAGAGAATAATGCAAATGAGTAAGATAAAGAGGAAATATAATATAAATGATAAACAACCCGACATGTTCAAAAAACTAAGAAAATCCAATCTGACCCGCTGAGTTACTCCAGCTTTTTGTGTCTATCTTCAGTTTAAACCAGTATCTGCAGTTCCTTCCTACACATGTTCAAAATCCTATCGTTCATAGTACATCATTGGGAAAGGCAGTTTTTATTGCCCAGTTTTTTGAGTGACAATGCTCCAACTGTGTTGTTGGGTGGAGCACTGGCATTTTGAGGACAGTAGTGTTTAAATAGGCCTTGTGCCCTTATTGTCCCAGACAGTAGACAGAGCAAATGTGGTAGGCCCTCCCAAAGAGCTGTTGGAGAGACACTCGTATCTGATACACAGAGCAGCGTGCATATGCCTGTGGTGGAGGGAATGGATTTTTAGGGAGACAAAAGTGGATAGCTCTGTCCTGGATGTTTTAGAGGCTATTGAATATCAACATACAAGCAAATGGAATGTATTCCAGCATATCCTGCCTCTGTGCCTTATAGATGAAGGAAGCACTTTGAGAAAAACGTGCAGGTTAATTGACTTCTGTAAATTGTCCCTAGTGTGTAGGATAAAACTAGTGTAAGAGTTGTACAGTGTGGACTCAGTGGGCTGAAGGGCCTGTTTCCATGCTGTATCTCTGAACTAAGCTAAACTTAAAGTAAGGAGGTAAAGCACATGCCACAGCTCACCAAACCTCTCACTTTGTAGTCACATAAACCTGGTGATTGTAGTAGTTATGAAGACCTCAGTTGTTGGAGGAGGAATTGGAGGATGGAAAAGTCATTAAATATCAGAGAATGTGATGCAACTCCAAATGGAGATGTCCATTACCGAACACTTGGGCAATGATTCACAATTCGCTATATTTAAGAGGGAGTTAGATGTGGCCCTTGTGGCTAAGGGGATCAGAGGGTATGGAGAGAAGGCAGGTACGGGATACTGAGTTGGATGATCAGCCATGATCATATTGAATGGCGGTGCAGGCTCGAAGGGCCGAATGGCCTACTCCTGCACCTAATTTCTATGTTTCTATGTTTCTATGATTATCACAACCAAGTTCAGATTTTGTCCAGGATAATTAGCATGTGGACCAGGGCTACAGTAAGTGAGGGATTGTGAATGGAAGTAAGCAGTGTGTAATAATCTCCAGATTAGCACATCTGACTCTTTGATGGAAGGAAAGTTGGTGATTGAGGAGGTGAGGGAGGTTGGTCCTTGTACACTGGATTGGGACATTCCAATAGAGATATTATGTGCCTGAGAGATAAGACTTGCCCTCCAACAACCACAATCACTTTCCTTTATGCTCATTATAACTACAAACAGTGGAGTATTTTCCCTGATTATGAATCCACCATTTACTTATTGATCCACTATTATCCATCAATTACTTATTTTCATTTTAATATCTTTATTATTTTTGTAATAAACTTTCATCACCCTTGATTTTCTAAATACAGGTAGAACAGCTATTTCTCTTGATTTTGATATCCATTTCGAGAATTGATGTTGCATGTCCAGAACCAGGGGCCATAGTTTAAGAATAAGGGGTAAGCCATTTAGAACAGAGACGAGGAAACACTTTTTCACACAGAGAGTTGTAAGTGTGGAATTCTTTGCCTAGGAAGGTGGTGGAAGCCGGTTCTTCGGAGACTTTCAAGAGAGAGCTAGATAGGGCTCTTAAAGGTAGCGGAATCAGGGGGTATGGGGAGAAGGCAGAAATGGGGTACTGATTGGGGATGATCAGCCATGAATGGCGGTGCTTGCTCGAAGGGCCGAATGGCCTAGTCCTACACCTATTGTCTATTGTCATATTTTGTTGTTATTTGTATCTCTCCCACCTTTCCAAGATGTTTGCATTCTTGTGAGTTTTTTCATTGACCTTTTAGTGGCATATAATCCTCTAGCCATTTTGGGGCATAAACCATATATGCTCATTTCTTTTGTCAATGTCCTTGGTGTTGCTTCTCTAAACGTTCCCACGGGACTGGTGTGGCAGGCAGGTTGCTCTTTCAGGTCACATTCACGGATGGCTCTCCAAAGCCACTGTTGGCAATGGCCGATGAAGTACTCTACCAGAGTATATTATGTGTTCGTGTTCAGTGATTCTCCCAGTAAGAGCAAATTAATATGGGTCATAAGAGCGTGCTTGGTGAGTTTTCTGTGTCTGAGGTCAATGTTGAGGACTCCCAAAGCAATTCACTAATGACAGTATATTGCTTTTTCTCTGGTGTTTACTGCCACTCGATGTTAATGAAAGGATCCACTTCATCATCCCGATTGCAAGGCCTGAGAATACGATTAGTGCTTGACATTGGGATTGGGACAGCAACCCAAATTTCTAGTCCTCCCATATCTGGCACTAGTACCCTAATGTTATTACAATAGACAGTCAGAACCTTTTTCCCAGGGTGGAAATGTTAAATACAGAGAGCATAAATTGAAGGTAAATAGGGGGAAAGTTTAAAGGGGATGTGCAGTGCAGATTTTGTACATAGAGAGTAATGGGTGCCTGGGAACACGCTGTCTGGGGAAGCAGATATGATAATGGTGTTTAAAAGGCATTTGGTCCCATAGCAGAAGCGTCCATGTCGCGGGGATGGAAACTGGAAGTATCCTGAGCTAATTCTGCTACCACCATCATCTATTATGACAAGTGATGGCTCCCACTGATTGTCGCCGGAAGCTTGCGTCCTTTTCAGGATGGATGGTGACAGTGAGGCCAACATTTGCTACGAGATGGATACAAAAGAAGAAGAAGAAGAGGCGTTTGGGTAGGCTTATGAAAATGCAAGAAATGGGAGATGGATTGGGATCATATGCAGGTAGAAGAGATCAGTTTTTATTTTGACATCATGTTCAGTTCAGGCATCTTGAGCCAAGGCCTGCTCCTGTACTCTTCCATGTTCTATATGTTATGTTCTAATGTGGACTCACAAGATTGTATGAATTAGACGGAATTTTCTACTTATCAAAACAACTGCCTGAGTTGACTTTGTGTGATTCATTTGCGTTGACTCTGATTAGATTTTCTCACTACAGTTTGACACCCCTTAATAAGCCAGTTCAGAAGGCAGTTAAGAGTTAGCTGGAAAGCTATGAGCCTAGAGTCACTTCCATTGGGTCAGGACGGAAGGTTTTTAACAATAGTTTCATGGTTGATATTACAGATAACTAGATTTTTATTCTGTTTTTTTAATTAAATGCATTTAAATTCCCCAGACGGCGTGACAGGTTTGAACTCATTAGCACCAGGTCTCTGGAATTTTATCCCAGTATTTCTACTATACCTGGCATTTTATGTATAAAACTGCATGTAGAGAGTCAGTCAAAGGCAAGTGACCAACAATTGGCTGGCCTCTTTCACGTCAATGTACTGCAGCAATTAACGAAGGAAGGAAGCTTTGACGATGTAGTGAGGCAGAAGTCGGGAGTTAATGTCGAGTGATGGTCCAAACACAGGTAAACACCTAACCTGTTGCATTTGCACAGCAGATACTACAGTAAATACGTAATGTGGGAAGTCAGTTGCAGATATAGACAATAGACAATAGACAATAGGTGCAGGAGTAGGCCATTCGGCCTTTCGAGCCAGCACCGCCATTTAATGTGATCATGGCTGATCATCCACAATCAGTACACCGTTCCTGCCTTCTCCCCCATAATACCAGACGATATACTTTTATATATTACAAAGTCACAAACGAGCATACCAAATTTATTAAACTTAATAGAGGAATTTGGGTCTTTTTCTGGATATAGAATAAACTGGAATAAAAGTGAAATCATGACATTAAAACCTCAAGAACCTACACACTTATTGAAGTTCCCCTTTAAAATCGCAACAGAAAAATTTAAATATTTGGGTATTCAGATTACTAGAAAATATAAAGCATTATTCAACACTAATTTCATACCTTTATTAAATAAACTTAATACGCTGATTAAATTTTGGAAAACACTTCCCTTATCATTATTAGGTAGAATAAATGCAATAAAAATGATCTTCCTACCACAATTACTATACCTATTTCAGTCTATACCGGTATATATACCAAAATATATATTTTTTAAATTAGACTCTAATATTACTAATTATATTTGGGACTATAAATCACATAGAATCACAAAACAACACTTATGTAAACCAAAAAAGGTCGGGGGACTTTCACTTCCGAATTGTATGTATTATTACTGGGCAGTGCATATTAAGAATATGATTTATTGGTTGGACAGTTCTACCCAACAGACAGAATGGATAAAAATGGAGAAGAAGGATTGCCATCCTTGTAATATAGGAACGATCCTCTTCTCCCCAAAAAAACTGAATAACACAATATATAAGAAGAACCCAATTATATATGGTACAATAAGAATTTGGAAACAAATAAAATTATCTTTAAAATTAAGAAATCTATCACTGTTAATGCCAATAACGAATAACCTTTTATTTAAACCATCTCTTATTGATAAGACATATAACCAATGGGAAAGTCTCGGAATTAGAAGGATCAGGGATATGTACGAAATGGGAAACCTATTATCATTCCAACAACTACAATTAAAATTTAAATTGAAAAACAACCAATATTTTAAATATCTTCAGATTTGTGATTTTGTGAAAAAACATATACAAGGATATCAAAAAGTAACTCCTGACTTATTGGAAGAAGCAATGAATATTGAAGCTGACTCTCAAAAATTAATATCATATTTATATAATAGTATTCTAAATATAGACCTACCATCGACAGAGGTACTTAGAGAAGAGTGGGAACGGGAACTAATGATAAAAATTACAAAGGTTAAATGGGAAAAATACCTGATATATATTCACAAATGTTCAATTAATGTAAGACATAATCTAATTCAATTTAAAATTTTACATAGATTATATTATTCAAAAACAAGATTGAACAAATTTTATCCAAATATATCCGCCACTTGTGATAAATGTCTTGCCCAAAAGGCAACTATAACACACTCCTTAGTTTCCTGCATAAAACTTTATAGATTTTGGAATGATATTTTTGAAATATTTACAAAATTATTCAAGACAAGAATGGAACCTAATACTGAAATGATTATATTTGGTGTAATGGAAGATGGGAGTAAATTGAACACATCTCAAAATCTATTCCTTAACAATGGTTTAATAATAGCAAAAAAATGAATACTTAAATTTTGGACGGGTACATCAATACCAACGCTTAAAATGTGGATTGCAAGTATGTTGGACACCACTCATCTTGAGGAAATGCGATTCCTCCTAATGGATAAATCAAACCAATTCATAACGAGTTGGTCTCCATTCGTCGTTTTTTTGGAATCATATGGTGCAACACAATTGTAAAAAATAACTGTTTCAGGACTGGACGAGGGTTGGTCAAGATTATAAATAATGATCTCCTTCTCTTTTATATTTTATTTTCTTTTCTCTATTTTCTCTCTCAACTTTCTTCATTTACTCGTTTTCTTTCTTCACACACTATATATTTCACATCTTTCTATCCTTTACTATCTAACTTCTTTTTCTTATTCTAATCTTTTTTCAATGTAAAAAAAAAAAAAAGAAGTTGTACATAAAATGTATTATGAAAATATATATTAGGCACTTTGGTGCCATATGACTGTACTTACTTCTAATAAAATAAAATATTTAAAAAAAATAATAAATAAATAAAAATAAAAGGCATTTGGTCCCATAGCAGAAGCGTCCATGTCGCGGGGATGGAAACTGGAAGTATCCTGAGCTAATTCTGCTACCACCATCATCTATTATGACAAGTGATGGCTCCCACTGATTGTCGCCGGAAGCTTGCGTCCTTTTCAGGACGGATGGTGACAGTGAGGCCAACATTTGCTACGAGATGGATACGAAAGAAGAAGAAGAAGAGGCGTTTGGATAGGCTTATGAAAATGCAAGAAACGGGAGATGGATTGGGATCATATGCAGGTAGAAGAGATCAGTTTAATTTGACATCATGTTCAGTACAGGCATCTTGAGCCAAGGCCTGCTCCTGTACTCTTCCATGTTCTATATTTTATGTTCTAATGTGGACTCACAAGATTGTATGAATTAGACGGATCTTTCTACTTATCAAAACAACTGTCTGAGTTGACTTTGTGTGATTCATTTGCATTGACTCTGATTAGATTTTCTCACTACAGTTTGACACCCCTTAATAAGCCAGTTCAGAAGACAGTTAAGAGTTAGCTGGAAAGCTATGAGCCTAGAGTCACTTCCATTGGGTCAGGACGGAAGGTTTTTAACAATAGTTTCATGGTTGATATTACAGATAACTAGATTTTTATTCTGTTTTTTTAATTAAATGCATTTAAATTCCCCAGACGGCGTGACAGGTTTGAACTCATTAGCACCAGGTCTCTGGATTTTTATCCCAGTATTTCTACTATACCTGGCATTTTATGTATAAAACTGCATGTAGAGAGTCAGTCAAAGGCAAGTGACCAACAATTGGCTGGCCTCTTTCACGTCAATGTATTGCAGCAATTAACGAAGGAAGGAAGCTTTGACGATGTAGTGAAGCAGAAGTCGGGAGTTAATGTCGAGTGATGGTCCAAACACAGGTTAAAATCTAACCTGTTGCATTTGCACAGCAGATACTACAGTAAATATGTAATGTGGGAAGTGAGTTGCAGATATAGACAATAGACAATAGACAATAGGTGCAGGAGTAGGCCATTCGGCCTTTCGAGCCAGCACTGCCATTTAATGTGATCATGGCTGATCATCCCCAATCAGTACACCGTTCCTGCCTTCTCCCCTATAATACCAGGGACTCAAAGAATAAAATCTCATTATATGCAGACGATATACTTTTATATATTACAAAGTCACAAACGAGCATACCAAATTTATTAAACTTAATAGAGGAATTTGGGTCTTTTTCTGGATATAGAATAAACTGGAATAAAAGTGAAATCATGACATTAAAACCTCAAGAACCTACACACTTATTGAAGTTCCCCTTTAAACAGAAAAATTTAAATATTTGGGTATTCAGATTAGTAGAAAATATAAAGCATTATTCAACGCTAATTTCATACCTTTATTAAATAAACTTAATACGCTTATTAAATTTTGGAAAACACTTCCCTTATCATTATTAGGTAGCATAAATGCAATAAAAATGATCTTCCTACCACAATTACTATACCTATTTCAGTCTATACCGGTATATATACCAAAATATATATATTTAAAATTAGACTCTAATATTACTAATTATATTTGGGACTATAGATCACATAGAATCACAAAAAAACACTTATGTAAACCAAAAGAGGTCGGGGGACTTTCACTTCCGAATTTTATGTATTATTTCTGGGCAGTGTATATTAAGAATATGATTTATTGGTTGGATAGTTCTACCCAACAGACAGAATGGATAAAAATGGAGAAGGAGGATTGCCATCCTTGTAATATAGGAACGATCCTCTTCTTCCCAAAAAAACTGAATAACACAATATATAAGAAGAACCCAATTATATATGGTACAATAAGAATTTGGAAACAAATAAAATTATCTTTAAAATTAAGAAATCTATCACTGTTAATGCCAATTGCGAATAACCCTTTATTTAAACCATCTCTTATTGATAAGACATATAACCAATGGGAAAGTCTCGGAATTAGAAGGATCGGGGATATGTATGAAATGGGAAACCTATTATCATTCCAACAACTACAATTAAAATTTAAATTGAAAAACAACCAATATTTTAAATATCTTCAGATTTGCGATTTTGTGAAAAAACATACAAGGATATCAAAAAGTAACTCCTGACTTATTGGAAGAAGCAATGAATATTGAAGCTGACTCACAAAAATTAATATCGTATTTATATAATAGTATTCTAAATATAGACCTACCATCGACAGAGGTACTTAGAGAAGAGTGGGAACGGGAACTAATGATAAAAATTACGAAGGTTAAATGGGAAAAATACCTGATATATATTCACAAATGTTCAATTAATGTAAGGCATAATCTAATTCAATTTAAAATTTTACATAGATTATATTATTCAAAAACAAGATTGAACAAATTTTATCCAAATATATCCGCCACTTGTGATAAATGTCTTGCCCAAAAGGCAACTATAACACACTCCTTAGTTTCCTGCATAAAACTTTATAGATTTTGGAATGATATTTTTGAAATATTTACAAAATTATTCAAGACAAGAATGGAACCTAATACTGAAATTATTATATTTGGTGTAATGGAAGATGGGAATAAATTGAACACATCTCAAAATCTATTCCTTAACAATGGTTTAATAATAGCAAAAAAATTAATACTTAAATTTTGGAAGGGTACATCAATACCAACGCTTAAAATGTGGATTGCAAGTATGTTGGACACCACTCATCTTGAGGAAATGCGATTCCTCCTAATGGATAAATCAGACCAATTCATAACGAGTTGGTCTCCATTCGTCGTTTTTTTGGAATCATATGGTGCAACACAATTGTAAAAAATAACTGTTTCAGGACTGGACGAGGATTGGTCAAGATTATAAATAATGATCTCCTTTTCTTTTTTATTTTATTTTCTTTTCTCTATTTTCTCTCTCAACTTTCTTCATTTACTCGTTTTCTTTCTTCACACACTATATATTTCACATCTTTCTATCCTTTACTATCTAACTTATTTTTCTTATTCTAATCTTTTTTCAATGTAACAAAAAAAAAAAGTTGTACATAAAATGTATTATGAAAATATATATTAGGCACTTTGGTGCCATATGACTGTACTTCTAATAAAATAAAATATTTAAAAAAAATTAAAAATTAAAAAAAATAAAAGGCATTTGGTCCCATAGCAGAAGCGTCCATGTCACGGAAATGGAAACTGGAAGTATCCTGAGCTAATTCTGCTACCACCATCATCTATTATGACAAGTGATAGCTCCCACTTATTGTCGCCGGAAGCTTGCGTCCTTTTCAGGACGGATGGTGACAGTGAGGCCAACATTTGCTACGAGATGGATACGAAAGAAGAAGAAGAACAGGCGTTTGGATAGGCTTATGAAAATGCAAGAAACGGGAGATGGATTGGGATCATATGCAGGTAGAAGAGATCAGTTTAATTTGACATCATGTTCAGTACAGGCATCTTGAGCCAAGGCCTGCTCCTGTACTCTTCCATGTTCTATATTTTATGTTCTAATGTGGACTCACAAGATTGTATGAATTAGACGGATCTTTTTACTTATCAAAACAACTGCCTGAGTTGACTTTGTGTGATTCATTTGCGTTGACTCTGATTAGATTTTCTCACTACAGTTTGACACCCCTTAATAAGCCAGTTCAGAAGGCAGTTAAGAGTAAGCTGGAAAGCTATGAGCCTAGAGTCACTTCCATTGGGTCAGGACGGAAGGTTTTTAACAATAGTTTCATGGTTGATATTACAGATAACTAGATTTTTATTCTGTTTTTTGAATTAAATGCATTTAAATTCCCCAGACGGCGTGACAGGTTTGAACTCATTAACACCAGGTCTCTGGATTTTTATCCCAGTATTTCTACTATACCTGGCATTTTATGTATAAAATTGCATGTAGAGAGTCAGTCAAAGGCAAGTGACCAACAATTGGCTGGCCTCTTTCACATCAATGTACTGCAGTAATTAACGAAGGAAGGAAGCTTTGACGATGTAGTGAAGCAGAAGTCGGGAGTTAATGTCGAGTGATGCTCCAAACACAGGTAAAAACCTAACCTGCTGCATTTGCACAGCAGATACTACAGTAAATACGTAATGTGGGAAGTCAGTTGCAGATATAGACAATAGACAATAGACAATAGGTGCAGAAGTAGGCCATTTGGCCTTTCGAGCCAACACCGCCATTTAATGTGATCATGGCTGATCATCCCCAATCAGTACACCATTCCTGCCTTCACCCCATAGCCCCTGACTCCGCTATCTTTAAGAGCCCTATATAGCTGTCTATTGAATGTATCCAGAGAACAGGCCTCCACTGCCCTCTGAGGCAGAGAATTTCACAGACTCACAACTCTCTAGGTGCGACTCGCTAGACATGTCGCGGGGTGGCGCCTGTATGGTCGTGAGTAGTGGCTCAAAAAGTCGTACCTTTTTCTGGTCGCTGCTGGAATTACAACATTTTGAAATTTATCGGCGACCTACTGCGACTATGATGGGTGCCGGCAAGTCGCCGAAAAAATTGTGTAAGTGGAACAGGCCCTTTAAGGGTGGCACAATAGTGCATCCATTACAGCTGCAGTGTCTGGACCTCAGTTCAATTCTGAATGTGGAGTTAACAAGTTCCTCCTGTGACCATGCGAGTTTCGCCCAGATGCCCTGCTTCATCCCATGTCCCATGGATGTGTAAACTGCTGGGTTAGCTGGCTGTGTAGGAAGGAAATGCAGATGCTGGTTTAAAACAAAGATAGATACAAATAGTTGAAGTAAGTCAGCAGGTCAGGCAGTTGAAGAGGGGTTAACTGGCTATTGTAAATTGTTCTGAATATGTAGACGTGGTGGAATATGGCAGAGTTGGTGGGAATTGTAATTGTAATTGGTGCAAATGGAGGCTTTAGGGGCAATGTAGCTATGTTGGGCCAAAGCGTCTATTTCTGTGCAAAATGATTCTAAAATTACAGAAATTTGAGGGGAAAAAACTATTTCCGTCCACTTTCTATCCACTGCAGTCTCCAGAAATTTCTGAACTGGGTCCCAAGCCTGTGGGCAGCAAAGTTCCTTTAATTACTTAGCCCTTTAATCACTTAGTCACAGTGGCTGACCTGCTTCTTCTACACCCCATACTACAACCCCCGTACAATGGATATCATCATCGGCAGGCATTTGAAACGAGTATGACTGTCCTCTCCTCTCCAGAGTGACGTCTACTTGTGGGTCTGCAGATGTCTGGAGAGGCCGATCCGCGATCCACTCACTTTGGTGCAACGTGGGCATTGGAGACTAGCGGTGGTTGGTAATCGTCGAGTCCCCTTCTCTCTCTCCTTACGGTGCTGTCGCTTTGTCTCTGCGACACAGCGTAGTTCCATTTCATGACGTGCAGTTCCTTCCTGTACGGATTTCCTCCAGGAGCGCCTGTCCAGTGCAATGTGCTCGCAGTTGCTTGATGTGATGTGGAATTTCTTCAGACGGTTCTTGATGTTGTCCTTGAAGCGTGTCTTTGGCCCGCCGGGGGCTCGCCGACCTTCCTTCAATTGAGAGTACAGGATCTGTTTAGGGAGACGTGTGTTGGACATGTGGATGACATGGCCAGTCCATCGAAGTTGGTGCTGCATTATTGTGGTGGTGATGTTGGTCATGTTGGCTTCCTCCAAAACGCTGATGTTGGTGCATTTGTCCTCCCAGATGATCCTCAGAATCTTTCGTAAGGATCTTTGATGGTTTTGTTCCAGGGCTCTCAGGTGCCTGCTGTAGGTGGTCCATGACTCAGCTCCATACAACAGGGTGGGGAGGACAACGGCTCTGTAGACCAGCAGTTTTGTTTGAGGCTTTAGGTCTCGGTCTTCAAAAACTCTTTTCCTGAGTCTGGCGTAGGCTCCGCTGGCACAACTCAGGCGATGGTTGACCTCAGAGTCGATGTCAGCTTTTGAGGAAAGAATGCTGCCAAGGTCGGGGAAGTGGTCAACTTTTTCAAGAGTGGTGTCGTCCACTTTTATAGTGGGCTGGGTAGACAGCTGGTTGGGTGGAGGTTGATGTAGGACCTGGGTCTTCTTGATATTTAAGGCAAGGCCCATGGCTCTGTATGCCTTGACAAAGGCATTCAGGATGCCCTGGAGGTCTTCTGCAGAATGTGCGGCAATGGTGCAGTCGTCCACGTACTGTAGCTCCATGATGGTGGTGTTACTGACTTTGCTCTTGGCCTTCAAACTATTAAGGTTGAAGAGCCCACCGTCAGTTCTGTAAAGGATTGGGATCCCCTGTGGCAGCCAATGAGGTGAAGTATGGCAGCAATGAAGATGATAAACAGGGTGGGTGCGATGATGCATCCCTGTTTGACCCCCGTTTCCACAGTGAAGGGCTTGGACTCAGAGCCGCAGTTGCTGAGCACTGTGACCGACATGCCTTCATGTAGAAGCCTCAATATCCTGATGTACTTGTCGTGACAACCGTACCTTGATAGTATGCTCCAAAAAGCCTGGTGGTCTACCGAGTCAAAAGCCATTGTCAGGTCTATGAAGGCCATGTACAAAGTCTGCCTTGGTTCACAGCATTTTTCCTGGAGTTGGCGTGTTGTGAATATCACGTCTGCTGTACCTCTGGATGGGCGGAAGCCACATTGTGATTCTGGGAGTACGTCTGCAGACAGTGGTAGAAGTCGGTTTGCGAGGACACGAGCAAGGACTTTGCCTGTTGTTGCCAGGAGCGAGATGCCCCTGTAGTTTCCACATTCAGCCTTGTCACCCTTCTCAAAAATGGTCACTGTTAGAGCATCCCAGAGTTCTGAGGGAAGTGGCGGCGCTGGCGGCGGCGCTGGGAACGGCTGCGGCTCGCCTGCAGTCCGTTTGTCTTTTACTTTTTTGTGTTGTTTCTTTTCGTTTTGTCTAGTTATGTTTTTGGTTTTTAGGCTGTGTTTATGTGGGGAGGGGGGTGGGGGGTGAAACGGGGGCTGCTGTCACTCCCTTCAGGGGGAATACGACCTTTTGTCGTATCCCCCCTCTCTGCCTCCATCTACGTTGAGGCCTAGCGGAGCTGGCGACCTCGGGACTCTGGAGGCAGCTGACAGGACTCGTCCTGGGCTCGCTCCTGGCCCAGCCCGGGATGGAACGGTGCTCCCGTGAGAGCGGCCTAGTGAGGGGCTGGAGTGGCCCAGCCTGAGGGAGGAACGGCACTCCCGTCAGAGTGGCCCAGCCCGAGGGAGGAACGGCACTCCCGCTGGAGTGGCCCAGCCCGAGGGAGGAACGGCACTCCCGCTGGAGTGGCCCAGCCCGAGGGTGGAACAGTACTCACGTGAGGGCGATCCGGTCCGGGGGCTGGGACGGTGCTCCGGTGGCTGGGACGACGTTCTGGCGGCGGTGTCCAGAGTCCTGGGTTGAGCCGCGGGCCGGCGGCTGTGTGTGCTGGACTGGAGGTGCGGCGGCTTCGACCACCCCGGGCCGCAGTGTTTGAACCGGCCCGTTCGTGGGGTTCGGTGAGCTGCGGGACTGTTTATACCATCGCCCGGTGGGGAATCGCCTCAGCGCAGAGGGAGAAGAGGGAAGAGACTGCAGCCCTAAGATTTTTGCCTCCACCACAGTGAGGAGGTGTTTGGAGGACTCACTGTGGTGGATGTTAATTTGTGTTTATTGTTGTTTATTATTGTATTATTGTATGTATGACTGCAGGCACAAAATTTCGTTCAGACCGTAAGGTCTGAATGACAATAAAGGAAATTCAAAGTTCTTATTTTTCCCAGACCTTCAGGAGTAGGGCGTGGATGTGGTACAGGATCTCTGAGCCACCTTCCTTTAAGATCTCAGCTGGACTGGTGGCCTTGTTGTTCTTAAGGCTCTTGATGGCATCTTGAACCTCTGTCATAGTGGAACGGTCTTCCATGTCTTCTCTGATGGGACTCTGGGGGATGCGGTGGGTAACGTCTGGTTCAGTTGAGCTGTCACTGTTGAGGAGTTCCTGGAAGTGCTCTTTCCATCGGGCGTTAATGGACTCATTGTCGTTCAGCAGTTCTTGTCCGTCTTTTGAGTGCAGGGGGTTTAAGCCACGGTAGCTTGGACCATAGACGACCTTAGTAATGCTGAAGAAGCCTCTGGTGTCCCCCGAGTCTGCCAGTCTCTGGATTTCCAGAGCCTTATCTGTCCACCAAGAGTTCTTAAGCTCCCTCACCCGGCTCTGGACGTCCGCCTTGGCTCTGGAGTGAGCCGCTCTTTTGGTCTTGCAGGTTACATCATTTTGCCAGGGATGAAAGGCTTTCCTTTTCTTGGAAATGAGCTGTTTTATCTCTGTGTCATTCTCGTCAAACCAGTCCTGGTGTTTTCTGGACTTGCATCCAAGGATGTTTTCACAGGTATTAAGGATGGCGGATTTGAGCCGACTCTCTGCTGTCTGCTCAGAGGCATTTTGTGTGCTTGGATAACATGGATTTGGTTTCAGATGTTTGTGGACATCATAAGAAGACCACAGTCGCAACCTATCACATCTGTCAAATCTGCTTTTTAAATGTACATCTTAGTTAAGTTTCAATGGCTATAAGCTAGTGTTCAAGGCTGGCTACTTAAAGCCCTGTTCCACGGTACGAGTTCATTCCAAGAGCTCTCCCGAGTTAAAAAAAAATCGAACTCATGTTAGGCACGGAGAATGAGGGACGTCTCTTAGTGCTAACGGCAGGTACTCGGGAAGACTCGCTAATGGCAGGTAAGCACGGGAAGATTCGTGAAGATTTTTTAACATGATGAAAAATGTCCACGAGAGCCCCGAGTACCAACGAGTGGCCATTACCGTAAATCTCTGAGTCTGAATCAGAGCAAACTCGGGAGAACTCTTGGAATGAACTCGTACCATGGGACAGGGCTTTTAGCAATTTGTTAACTGTAGAGAAATTAAGAAGGGAACATGATCCTGAGCCTAGCAATGCCACGTGTCAGAATAAGGGTCTCGACCTGAAAAGTCACCCATTCCATCTCTCCAGAGATGCTGCCTGTCCCGCTGAGTTACTCCAGCAGTTTGTGGTTATCTGGTAATGCCACAATGGGTTAACTCATCTGCAGCAGTTGAAGTATTAAACTCTTCAGCATAATAATGATTTAAAATTCACATTTTGTAATTTAACATTGATCAGTATCCGAATGCTAAATTTACAGGACATTGAATGCAAAATTAAGGCACATAATAAGTCAAAGATGACCGTATATAATATATATAAAGGATGCAACCAATGCCTTGCATTCCTCCACATGGTAAAAAAAAAACCTTCAGGCATTCTGTAATCAAATCTTAGCCCAAAATGTTACATTTTTATTATTAATTTTCAATCTCATCTTCTACAAGAGTACAATTAAATATGAGCTGGAAAATTACCCCCTCAACTGTGACTTTTGAGGAATAAGAAAAGAGAATGAAACTGAAAATTGAATTCAAAGATACTTTCATTAAAGTTTTATTTATGCTGATATAATTATAATTCAGAAATGAATCATTTCTGTAACGAAGATTTCAGACTGTGATATTAACTCTGTTTGTAACCTATTCACTTGTCTGAATTAATTGTATCAAAATCTCTGTCAAAGTTTAAAAAGTAAATGCAAATTATAAGGGGGGAAAAATCAATTCACCAAAAATACTTAGTTGAATATCCAATGAATAAAATATTACCAAGATGGAGTATAATATATTATTGTCACTATTAATTTTATTTGACTGAGGAAGATTTCTCTGGAATGTCTGTTGTCTGCTCAGAGGCATTTCTTCTGCTTGTATAGCATGGATTTGGTTTCAGATGTCTGTGGAATATATTTTAAAACAAGTTCTAAATGTAGTTTAATTTGCTGGAGATCAGAACGATGCATTGAGTGTTAAAGTATCATGAGGATATTTAATTAAAAGGATCATAGGTAAAATGCCGTTGAGTACATTTGAGTCTTCTGAGTTGCTAGAATCCCAAAAATGTGCCCACTCAGGATTTCCTTGTCCCAAGGATAAAGTCTCTGCCTTTTTTCCCTTGTCTTCCAAAGTGCTGACACCTGCTCAGGATGTGTTTGGTGGGTGTTGATCGTTTCGGTATCTGCCTCTGTGTTTCTTAAGGGCCGGTCCCATCAGCATGCAACTGCATGTGGCTAGCACGACCTAACGTGGTCGCTTGAGCCGTACGGCCTAGCAGGACCGGTCCCACTTCGATCGCCGGAGCCGTATGGAGTTGTGTGGGGCTGGTCCCGACATCGGGGCTCCGAAAAACTGACACTGTCCAAATATTCTGTGCGACAACAGCCTGTCGGCCCGCAGCTGGATTGAGGCCGTACGCAGCGTCTCAACGCCGTACGCAGCGTCTTGACGGCGTACGTATAGCGCGTGGCGTTGCACGATGACGTCACCGCCCGGCGTGCCGTTGCATGATGACGCAACCTCCCGACGTCGTGCTACGTCCAAATTCAGTCGGCCCGCCTCCTGCCAGCTGATTGGTGAGCATGATGTTGGGACCAGCTCCGCACAACTCCAGACGGCTCCGCGGTTGGAAGTGGGACCGGCCTCGCGAGGCCGTAAGCCTCAAGCCACCACGTTTGGTCGCGCTAGACGCATGCAATCACATGCTGGTGGGACAGGCCCTTAAGTCTCTGTCTGTCTGTCTGTCTGTCTGTCTGTCTGTCACGTCTCTTTCTCTTTTTCCATAGATACTGCCTGATCTGCTGAGTATTTCCATCATTTTACTGTTTTAACAAAAAAAAAAAGTATACTTTCCAACATTACATGAGCTAATTTGACCTGCAAGTTATTGGAGCAGCAGGTAAATAAATGATGCTGTTGTGCATTGTTGAAACACAGCACAAATAGATGTTTTCCAGTTTGTCTCTCACACAAGGCGCCACTGCCTCCCTTTGAAAAAACATTGCATGCACAAAGCTTCAGGACTGAAGCAGAATTGCTATTTTCAATCCAGCATGAAACAAATGTTGACCTTGTGCTGTTAGGTAAGGAACATTAGACAGAAAAACTACTGCCTTTGACCTGCTGTGGTGGCATACGATTAATTTGGAACAAAAAATAGAATTCCAATAACCTACATGTATTCTTCAGGGACGAACCGTTGCAAGTCACTGAACACTGACAACGCAAATAAAGAGAAATAAATGAAGATGACTACTCTGCATCCATCTACTGGGGAACAGCGATGTAGCAGTCTTTTCTCCGAATCAGGAGAGTGTGCAATCATGTCACACTCCAAATCACCAAAGGCTGGGCAGTGGCTTCATTGGAGTTAAGGGGCTGTCCCACCTGGTGATTTCTTTCAGCGACTACCGGCAGTCGCCGCTGGATTTTGAACATTTCAAAGTCCAGCGGCGACAAAACAAAATGTTGCGACACCTGAGGAAACGCGGCGCATCAATATGTCATCGTGCCGCGTCACTGCCGCATCACGCCGCGACATTTGCGGAGACCTGATACGCCAGTCAATGATGCCGGCAGTCGCTGAAAAAATCGGCAAGTGGGACAGGCCCTTTATGAGGCAGCAATGCCATCATGGAGATGGATCCCTCCTGGAGATGACATAGTCTTGGAGCTTAATCCCTCCTCCAGGTGGGATCCTCTTGATTAATCGCTACTGAAGGTGGGATCTTGTGGGAGAGAGATCCCTCTTGGAGGTGAGTCCTGTAGAGATTGGTCCTTCTCAGACATTGGTCCCCCTTGGAGATGGATCTCTCCCATCCTTGGAGTCAGGTTCCTTTAGAGATGCAGTCATTCAGGTGATTCATTCTACAGGAGTCTGAGTCATAGCCTCAGAATTAAAAGACGCTATCAGGAGAAATTTCTTTAGTCAGAGTGTGGTGGATGTGTGGAATTCTTTGCCATAGAAGGCTGTGGAGGCCAAGTCAGTGGATATTCTTTTAAGGCAGAGAGATGGATTATTGATTAGTATGGGTGTCAGAGTTTATGGGGAGAAGGGGAGAAGGCAGGAGAATGGGGTTAGGAGGGAGAGATAGATCAGCCATGATTGAATGGCGGTGTAGACTCTATGGACCAAATGGCCTAATTCTACTCCCATCACATAACAACAGCTGGGAAGAAGCTGTGAAAAATAGACGTTGATCTGCTTCAACAAATAGAGAAATGAAGCAACAAGGGGGGGGGGGGGGGGGGGGGGGGGGGAATCATATTGTTGAATCTCCGAAATTCTCTGCTCCAGGGTTGTGAAGGCTAGATCGTCAGAGATGCTTAAAGAGAACGTGGATACACATGGATACATTTTAAAAGAACAGGGGATTGAAGGGAACTTCCACAGAAGAGTAGATGAGGCCTGGAATTTAGCAGGGCAGGCTTGAGGAGTTGAGTTGACCACTCTGTTCCTATAGTCTTATATTCTCATCTCTTTTCTGTTTGTGAGAAACCAGTTGTGCTTTGAGACCATGGGAGTCCATTACCTCATTACCCGATGATTATTATATTACAAGACCATTGCCTCACACTCTTTTTGTTTCTAGAAATCTAACTAACTCCTTTTTAATTATGTTCAGGAACTTGGCTCCACAATCATTCTATGGCTGTGAATTCCATGGATTTTCCACTTGCTGAATGAAGACATTTCTCCTCGTCTTAATTTTGAATTGTGTCATCTATATCCTAAAATGAATTCCTGGTCCTAGCCCCCCACATCTAACATGTAGAGCCTGTCATAATATTGTATATTTCATTGAGATCCCCTCTCAATCTCTAAACACTCATGAATATAGACCTTATGGATGCAATTGGTCTTCATATGAGAATCCAAGCTTCCCAGCAATCAGTTTGGTGCATCTTTACTCCAATCTCACTAGGAAAGGAGACCAAAAACTGCACATAATTCTCCTGGTGGTACTCCACAAAGACACAATACAATTGTTTGTGTTCTCAAAGCTTATTATCCAATATACGAGAGTATGCAGAAAAGTCTCGACCCGAAACGTCACCCATTCCTTCTCTCCAGAGATGCTGCCTGCCGTGCTGAGTTACTCCAGCATTTTGTGTCTAACATCCTATCAAATATCCCATTTCCTTCCTTATCTTCTTGCTACAGCTGAAGGTTTGCTTTCAGTGACTAGTCTAAAAAGTCACCTAAATTCCATGATGTTGCAGAAGGGTCTCGACCAGAAACGTTGCCTCACTCGCTGAGTTTCTCCAGCATTTTTTGCCTAATTTTAAATTCCATGGTACATCAGTATTCCCCAATCTATCACCACTTAAATAAAACTCTATCTGCTTTGAATAATACTCTGCCTTATTCCTGGGACCCAATTCTATTCTGTTCCAATACTTAGGTCTGGAATTTCAGCCAATTTTTTATACTGATTGGCTTACAGGATGTGGCTGTCACAGATATTTACTTTTGCATTTCTAATTGCCCTTGAATGTTCAATATAAACTACATTGGAAGGTCCAGAGTAACATTTATGTCAGATCAGGTAAGATGGCAGATTTCCATGACTGGATGACATTAGCTTAATTTCCTGATTTTTGTAATCAAGGCTGGCTTGAATTCTGGATTTATTTAATTACTTGGATTTCTATTTCCCAACCACCATAGTGGGACTCAAAGTAATTTCCCTGGATCAATGATCCAGAACTCTGATCATTAATCAGAGTTGAGGCCAGTTCATTGGCTATATTTAAGAGGGAGTTAGATGTGGCCCTTGTGGCTAAGGGGATCAGAGGGTATGGAGAGAAGGCAGGTACGGGATACTGAGTTGGATGATCAGCCATGATCATATTGAATGGCGGTGCAGGCTCGAAGGGCCGAATGGCCTACTCCTGCACCTAATTTCTATGTGTCTATGTTAATGTCACACCAAAGTTCAGAAGCATGGTCTTTAGAAAACATATGGAAGGGATGATGAAGGCAATGGTGGCAGTATAAAATCGGTAACAATTTGTTTTTGTCACATGTGCCGAGATACAGTGAACATTTTGTTTGTGTGCTATCCAGTCAAATCATGCTGTACATCAGTATAATCAATTCATACGCAAGCACAATGAGTAGTCCAAAGGGAAAAGTATCAATATGCTGAATAGAGTATTACAGCATTATGGTATTACAATTACAGAGAAATTACAGATTTTAAAAAGTACAAGAGCCACAATGAGGTAGGTTGGGGGATCAGAACTACACCCCTAGGGCTTTCAGGGGTTATGGGGAGAAGGCAGGAGAATGAGGTTAGGAAGGAGAGATAGATCAGCCATGATTGAATGTCGGAGTAGACTTGATGGGCCAAATGGCCTAATTTTGCTCCTACCACTTGTGACCTTATGACCTCAGCTTATGATAGGTCCATTCAGTGTTCTGATGAAAGAGAGGAAGAATCTCTTCATGAATCTATTGGTACATATTTCAAACGTTTGCATCTTTTGCCCGACAGGAGTGGTGAAGGGGAATGACCGGGTGTAAGTGGCCCTTGATCATGTTAGCTGCAGACCCCCGAGTGCCAGGCAATTTGCTATCTTGCAACATTTGGTATTACTATTCCATTGGTACTTGAGTGCTCTTCCAGTGAACTTTCTTCTCACATTTCCCTTGAGCACCATTACCAGAGAATTAACACTGTCCTTCTCTCTGGAAACCAAGATCCACAATGTCAATTGCCGTGGAATTGAAGTGTCATACAACTTGGAATCAGGCCCTTCAACCCACTGAGTCTGTCAAGTACCCATTTTATACTAATCATACACTAATCTCACATTTCATTATCCACATTCCTGTAAATCATCTTAGCACAACCAGAGAGCAGTGCTGAACTACTGTCTACCTCTTTGGTGACCTTCGGACTATCCTTAATCGGACTTTGCTGGCTTTACCTTGCACTAAATGGTATTCCCTTACCATGTATCTATACACTGTAAATGGCTCGATTGCAATCATGTATTTTCATCCTGCTAACTGGTTAGCACGCAACAAAAGCTTCTCACATGTGACAATAAACTATACTAAAGTGAAACTAAACAAAACTATCCACATATTGTGCCACACACAAGGAGCAATTAACAGTGATGGGTTAACCAACCAATCTGCCTGTCTCGGGGATTTGAGAGGAAACTAGAGTACCTAAGGGAAAGCCATAGAGAACTCCACACAGGCAGCTCCAGAGATCAGGATTGAATCCATGGGTGAATGGGGCTAAGCAGTAGCAGTTCCACCAACTATGCCAATGTGCTGCCCCTCATGTCTACTCATTTCTTTCAACACCTTCAGGCTATTTTAGAGAAAGCTCATTGCCAATCAACCATTCATCGTGTTCTCTTTAAACCTTAATTGTACTCTAGCTCTTCACTTGGGATTTTAATGAAATTAAATAAAGGTATATTTAAAAGCTGTCTGAGGTCCATCAAATAAATGTGTGGGAAAGAACTGCAGATGCAGGTTTAAATCAAAGATAGACACAAAATGGTGGAGTAACTCAGCGGGACAGGCAAAATCTCTGGTGAGTAGGAATGGGTGACGTTTTGGGTTGAGACCCTTCTTCATTACTTCTCTCCAGAGATGCTGCCTGTCCCGCTGAGTTACCACAGCATTTTGTGTCCATTGAAGACAGGCTGTTTACAAAATGGAAAGCAAAGAGATTATAATGAATATTATAATCTTGAATTATGCATGAAATGAAATGAAACGAAATGAAATGAAATGATTCAATTTATTGTCATTGTCAGTGTACAGTACAGAGACAACGAAATGCATTTTTAGCATCTCCCTTGAAAGGGAGACACAGGGCATCGCGGTGTGCCCGCGCCTGCCGCCGTAACATTCCATTACAGGCAAAGGTGGGTGAAGTGTCTTGCCCAAGGACACAACGACAGTATGCACTCCAAGCGGGATTTGAACCGGCTACCTTCCGGTCGCCAGCCGAACTCTTAGCCCATTGTGCTATCTGTCGTCCTGTTATTGCATGTTATGCATGTTATTCTACAGACCTAAAGTCAATGTGTAAAGCTTACTATGGGTGAGCAAGAGTCAATAGTCAATAGTCAAGAGTATTAGATGGGGAACAGTAGAATTAAATTCATTCTTGCTGCAGCTTATCAGGCTTATTATTGCAGTAACACAGCAAGGGACTCTGCATTAATCAATAATACAATAAATTGTCAGTAATACTAGGTAACCAGACCATAATAGTGCAAACTGAAGTACATCGCGCACCAACCACCAACCTGGACACACTGCAGCAGAGCCACTGTTGTGCCGCTGCCGATCGGAACGCCTCTTGAATGTTTAGTAGAGTGTTAAATTTGTTCATGATACATGTATTTTTATTTCTATTTATTTTTAATGCACACTGAATGGACACTGGTTGAGCAACGTTTTTTTGTTTCCTCTGGGTATGTGAATACTCAGGAAATGACAATAAAGATATACAATACAATACAATACATAGAGCAACAAAACAATGTGAAGAATCTGTTCTACAGCCTGGACCGTGCTTCACAAGCTCCTATACCTTCTTCCCGATAGAAGCAGTGAGATTAGAGCATGGTTAGAGTGTGGGTCTTGGTGATATGTGTTGCCTTTTTGAGGTTGCAATTCCTGTTGATCTCTTTGATAGTGGGGAGGTCACTGCCCGAGATAGACCAGGCAATGTCCACCATTTTCTGCAGCCTCCTTTGTTCATGGTCATTCAAGTGACTGAACCCAGGCCATGATACAACCTGTCAGTCGACTTCCTGAAAAGATTGAGGAGATTTGGATTATTGCTGAATAGTCTCTTACAATTGTACAGGCATTGATGATTTTCGATTGCACCAACTTGGCAGGGCCAAGGACAGATCTTTAGAGATATAAAAAGATATCATGTTGAATCCCATGCCTGTTATTTCTTGTAGTTTTCCCACTAGGAAAGTATGTTCCTTCTGTAGGGTAGACAGAAAATGCTGGAGAAACTCAGCGGGTGAGGCAGCATCTATGGAGCGAAGGAAATAGGCGACGTTTCGGGTCAAGACCCTTCTTCAGACTGGTGCCTCACCCGCTGAGTTCCTCCAGCATTTTTGTCTACCTTCGATTTTCCAGCATCTGCAGTTCCTTCTTAAACATTCATTCCATAGGGAGACAAAAGTGCTGGAGAAACTCAGTGGGTGCAGCAGCATCTATGGAGCGAAGGAAAATAGGCAACGTTTCGGGCCAAAACCCTTCTTCAGACTGATGTGGGGGGGGGGGGGGGGGGGGGGGGGGACTACTTCCATAGGGGAACAACTTTCTTAAAAGTAGGAAATGCAGTTAAAAATATACTTAAATATCCCAAGGTGAAACCAATACTAACTGACCTCCAAGTCCTGCACCACACTTAACTTGCCAGGTTTGCTCATTGTTGCTTCCTCTGTATGGGAGTGATTGATGGCTTTGCTTTGAGGCATGTGGATACATTTGCAACTGCAGTTTCTATTTTTATGAAAGTAGGTCTAGACACTAGAACTGCACATTTATCTAATAGAAGCACTGAAGTTCTGGTTGTTCAAACACAACTTATGTCCGGATATAAGCCTTAGTTTCTCATTCCAGGGATCATTTGAATCTGTACAATGGTTCTAAATAGAATGTCTAAGATGGAAAGAGGTTTGCGATTTGTACTTTTATACTGAGATGGCACTGTGCTGTACATGGAGATGCAAAATAATGTTTGTAGGAAAGAACTGCAGATGCTGGTTTCAATTGAGATAGACACAAAATAATACAATAAATTGTCAGTAATACTAGATAACCAGACCACAAAAGTACATAGGGCAACAAAACAATGTGAAGAAGCTATTCTACAACCTGGACCGTGCTTCTATACCTTCTTCCCGATAGAAGCAGTGAGATTAGAGCATGGCTAGACAGCGGGACAGGCAGCATCTCTGAAGAGAAGGAATGGGTGATGTCTCGGGTCGAGACCCTTCTTCAGACTGATCATCTTCAGCAGCATATTGAGTCTATCTTCAACAGAATGATGATCATTCTAGGGCAAGGAATCAACATTTTCTCTCACACTCCATGTCTCTGTCAATCAATTCATCCAGTCAAACTTTCTAAATTTTATCGTATACTTCAACAACCATATCAAAGATCTTTTGTGGCAACGTGCGGGAATTACTAAATAAAATAGGAAATATTGGAACATCAAAAACAAAGAAAAATATATTTATCTGATAATAATAGACCAAGCTAAGGATTGCTTAAATGATCTAAAATTAAGACAGGATCTCTTGCCTCAGGCCTAGAGGGAGAACAAATATGGCATTTCCAAAGGAGCATCATCTCAAGAAACAAAAGATGGTTGACGATCTATTTTATTATATTTAAGAACTAACAGTCTCAATTGCATTAGAATGACTATGCAGAAATTAGAAATTGTACGTTCAGCAGCACGGCGGCAAGCGGTAGAGCTACTGCCTTACAGCGCCAGAGACCCGGGTGCGATCCTGACTGTGGGTGCTGTCTGTACGGAGTTTGCACGTTCTACCTGTAACCTGCCTGGGTTTTCTTCGAGATATTCGGTTTCCTCCCACACTCCACAGATGTGCAGGTTTGTAGGTTAATTGGCTTGGTATGAATGTGAATTCTCCCAGTGTGTGTAGGATAGTGTTAATGTGCGGGGATCACTGGTCGGTGTGGGCACGGTGGGCCAATGGGCCTGGTTCCACTCTCTATCTATAAACTAAACTAAACTAAACTAAACTGAAGAATGGTCTCGACCTGAAACGTCACTTATTCCGTCGCTCCATAGATGCTGCCTCACCCGCTGAATTTCTCCAGCATTTTTGTCTACTGATTTTTCCAGCATCTGCAGTTCTTTCTTAAACATTACTGCATCATGCACTCACATCACTAGTTTAAGTGATGACATTTGCTAAGTTTCTGGTTCGATTCTGTTTATGACAGATTATCTAGAATGAACATAGGCATATTTAGAGAAACCTATGTTTAATAATGGTATATCTCAGAATATACCAATGGAATTCTCAAGGGTTCCAAGCAAATACTAGTATTTCTCATGATGTCACTGGAGAAAACAATAGATAAGATGAGCTGGAACGTGAATCATTAGTGCTGTAATTCTGCAATTTCGGAGCATAACAATTCATTAGATGCTGAATTTCATTCATTTTGGGTATGCTACGCCATCATTTTGCGAAGATCCAATTCTCAGTTTCACATATTGTGAAATTGGTCAAAAAGTAGTTTGAAGCAGTGCCAGTTTTGATTGCACACTGATATATTTTGTGAAAACGGGGTTCATTTATTTGCATATAGGAGCTGCGGTTAATCAGTCCATTCTAAATGGAAGATAGACACAAAATGCTGGAGTAACTCAGTGGGGCAGGCAATATCTCAGGTAGAAGGAATTCCTTCTCTCCAGGGATAATGGCTAGTTTACCATAACTGGGCGGATTGAGCCTCAAGATGTAGCCAGAGTGGACCGGGGTCGTGACTCTAGCACGAATATCACACGATATAACGATGGGGTAAAGCTGCCTGCTGTCCCGCTGAGTTACTCCAGCATTTTGTATCAATCTTCGGTGTAAACTAACATCTGCAGTTCCTTCCTACACATTTTGGCTGCTCCACTGCGAAATCTCCTCCAGGTATGCCTACTTTGAAGAAGTTCTCCCCCATTCCTTCTCTCTAGAGATGCTGCCTGTCCCGCTGAGTTACTTCTGTCTATCTCCCATTCAAGTTCAAGTGAGTTTATTGTCATGTGTCCCTGATAGGACAATGAAATTCTTGCGTTGCTTCAGCACACAGAACATAGTGGGCATTTACTACAAAACAGATTAATGTGTCCATATACCGTAATATAAATATATACACACATGAATAAATAAAATGATAAAGTGAAAATAACAGATAATAGTAAGATTAAACAAGAACTTTACCAGTTTGAAGTTTGATCTGTATTTTATGAGGAGCAACTGGTGTCTATCTTCAAAGGACTGACCAGGACTGCCTCTCTCTCTCTCTCTCTCTCTCTCTCTCTCTCTCTCTCGCTCTCTCTCTCTCTCTCTCCTTCTCCCTCTCTCTCTCCGTAAATTCTTACGATGAGGGATTACGTGAAGAACCCGCTCAGTGCGCAGGCGCGGCATACTTCCAAGCAGCGGTGTGGAATCACAGATAGACACAAGTATTTGAAGTAACATAGTAAAGAAAAAGAGACATCAATTTATCAGTTTGATCCATATAATGAGGGTGGGAGCGGAGGGCACGTAATCCCTCATCGTAACTCCTCATAAAATACAGATCAAACTTCAAACTGGTAAGTTCTCGTTTAATCTTACTATTTTACTTCGGAGTCACGTGAGTGACTACGTGAAGATTTCAAAGCTCTGTGATTTCAAACCGTGTAACAGTTTTACTCACTCACTGCCGAAAGCTCTTGAGGAAGGAAGTGTTATCGTAATTAACCAATGAATCTGTTTTTCAAGAAAACAAAAAGGTATTTATTAACAATAACAAAAATAAATTGCTCCCCCGGGCTTAAATTAAATATTTGCAGCTTCTAATATCTTTGCTGCAAATAAATCAGGTTTCATCAATGGCTTATTGTAGAATGTTCTGAATGTTGATTCCCTCGACCATCCTGCTGTATTCAGGATGAGGTCAATAGGTACATCCATTCTTGCTGCCGTTGATGTGGACGCTGCCCTAGTGGAATGAGATTTAAAGGTGTTAATATCTATCCCGGCAGCTTTCAATACCTGTTTTAGCCATCTTGAGATGGTTTGGCTTGTTACCCGGCCATGAGGTTTTTTGTGGCTGACCCATAAGGCTTGTTCACTCCCTCTGATGTTGTGGGTTGTGTCGATATACTGTAGTAGGTGGGTCACCACACACAACCGTGGCTCTGGTGGGTAGGCCCGGAATACCACTAGTGAATTGGATGTTCCTGGCCTGCTTTGTTTCACCAGACCTTGTAGAATGAATGTGATCTGGTCTGGAGTTGTTTTCATGTTGTCCAGTCTCAATTTGTGTAGCGACTGGACCCTCTGAGCGGATACCAGTGCCATCAGCATGAGCGTCTTCAGTGTTGATTGCTCGAGGCTGAGGGATCTAGCTGGTGGCCATTCCCGGAGGTATGTCAGGACGACACTGATGTCCCAAATATGGGTATACCTGGGCTTGGGGGGCTTGATGTTGTAAATGCCCCTCATCAGTTTTACCACCAGTGGATGGGATCCCATAGCCTGATGTCCTGCTGGTTTGAGGTACGCGGAAAGAGCACTGCGTGCCGTGTTGATGGCACTGTAGCTGATCCCTTCATGATGGTGTAGATAGGCCAGGAACTCCAATACGTTGGTTACTGTGGCTGTTTCATATGATGTCCCTGTTTCCTGGCAGTACTTCTCCCATTTTTTGATGCTGGTTAAGTACTGCCTCTTGGTGGATGTTCGCAGGGATGCTGACATGGTGGTGATGGTTTGTTCGGATAATCCCAGGTCCAGGTAGGTCTGTTCAGAACCTGCAACCCAGGAGTTTAATGTCTTGATGGCATGGGTGGCTTATGCCTGATACGGGGTAGATTAATAGTCCTGGATCACTGGGAAACACCATTGGTGATTCCACCACCATGTCATGTAGTACTGGGAACCATGGCTGTGTAGGCCAGTCGGGCACCACCAAAATACCAGAAGCCGAGTCCATCTGGATTTTGCGAAGTACCCGACCGATGAGGCAGAAGGGGGGAAAGGCATAGAAAAAGAACTTTCCCCAATCCAGCGTGAAGGCATCTACCGCTGCTGCCTCTGGATCTGGTTCCCAAGCGACATACATAGTTAACTGGTGATTTAGTCTTGATGCAAATAAATCGATATCTGGCGTTCCATATTGCTTGATAATTTTAGCAAATGCTTTAGGGTTTAACATCCATTCGATGTTATCATTGAATTTGCGTGACCTGGTGTCTGCCACTGTGTTTAGCTTACCTGGTAGATAGGTAGCTGAAAGCCAAATATGTCTTTCGACACACCATTGCCAAATCATATTGACCAATTTGTCGCATGATAAAGATTTTATGCCGCCCATATGGTTAATATAAGCCACCACCGTAGTATTATCTATTTGTAATCGAACATGCAAGTGCTGCATATTTGATGCATATGCTTTTAAACCATAAAAGGCGCCCAACATTTCTAAATAGTTAATGCCCAGTGTAGATAGTAATGATGATTCTGGGTTAGTCCATCTACCACCTGTGCTGGATATGGAGTTAGTTGCTCCCCAGCCTTGAGCACTGGCATCTGTCTGAAGAACTAAAGTAGGATTAGTAATGACAATAGGACTAAAACTATGCCAAATATTTTGTGTCCACCACTGTAGCTCTGATATAGCTTCAGTGGGTAATATCATGACCCGATCATAGTGACCTCTATGTTGTTTTAGTGCCTGTACCTTTGCTCTTTGTAAATTTTGATAGTGCAAAGGTCCAAATTGTGTAGCCGGAAATGCTGCTACCATTTTACCAATTACTGTTGCTACTTGTCGAATAGTTGGTCTTTTGTTGACCATTAAATTATTGCATGATTGTGCTAATGCAATCATCTTTTCCCTTGGCAGGGTAACAGTCATTTGGACTGAGTTAATTGTGAACCCCAGGTCCAGTCCATGATAGAGGATGGATTTAACTTAGATTTATCTGGATGTAGGTCGAATCCCAGAGTTTCAAGGAGCTGTTTTGTAGCTGAGACTGCTGCCACAGCTAGTTCCATTGTTTTCCCTACTATGAGGATATCATCCAAATATGCCATGACTATATGTTTTTGTTTCCTTAATATTGCCATGGCTGGCTTCAATATTTTTGTGAACAATCTTGGGGCTGACGTGAGCCCATTAGGCAGTGCTTTGTACTGCCACAGCTGCCCCATCCAGATAAATTTTAGGTATCTGCTATGATCCTTGTGTATGGGTATTAGATAGTAAGCATCTTTGAGATCAATGCTTGCCATGTAGTATCCTTTGGAAATCAGTTGTCTAGCAGTCACAAATGTTTCCATTTTGAAATGTATATACTTAACAAACTTGTTTAGGGATGTTAAGTCAATGATGATGCGACATCCACCATCTTTTTTGGTTTTGGTAAATATATTGGATACAAATTCCAAGGGTTCATGTTTGGTCTTTTCTATGACCCCCTTTTTTATAAGTCTCACCAGTTCAGCTTGTCCCTCCCGTTGTTCTTTATCGGAGGGAGAAAATACCCTTTCGGGCCAATGTTGAACTGGCGGTGTTATTTCTGATATAAACTGAATTTTATATCCACTAATGCTGTTGAGTATATACTTGTCACTCGTGACCTTCCCCCATGCTTTTTTAAACAAGTGTAATCTCCCCCCTGTTAGTAAAGCACCCTTATTCTCTATATGCTGGTAGGAACCAGAACCACCTACCTCCATGGTTATTGGCGATTTTGTCTTTTCATTTTTCTGAGTGCTTTGTTCTGACGACGTGCTGGCGATGTTGGGGGGAGGCGCATTTTCCAGGGGGTCCGCGGCGGGCCCTGATCTAAAAAAGATCTTTGGGGATAAGATGCGGACCCCAAGCGTTCACCAGTCCCATATTCTGGACGTCGACTGGTGGATGCCGTGGGGTGCTGCCGCTTGGGTATCGGAGGTCTTGGTTTGCTCGTCCCGGGGCCTGCCCTCATTAGGCCGAAGGTTTTTGATGCCTCATCCATCTCCTTCAGCTTTTTGTTCAGATCTTTCCCAAATAGCAGTGAGTCAGCCTCCGCAGCTGGGGCTTTACACAAGCCAGCAAATTTGGGATTGAGGGCAGGTCTTATATTTTCCCTCCGGAGATTGTTGAGTTCGAATTGTGTGGTACACATTAATGCCAGCACATCCTGCTGGCATGTATTCATCTCCGTTGTCTCCACGGAACGAGCAAAGGCTGTGATGGCTGACGTCAGGAGCCTTAGGATCCGCTGTAGCTTGAGTTCTTGTGCCCGAATAGGGGCCCCCACATTCCCCCAGATTTGGCTGTTGAGGCTTTTTACCTTGAGGGCCTCACAGTTTTCTGGTGCTGTATGTTCTTCCAGCACCTCGGCGAGCACCTTTTCCAGTAGTGGTTTATTGGATAGGTGGTTAATGCTGGCTGCCATTTTTTGGCTCCAGCGGTGCTCCAGCCCGTGGGGTTGCTACAAAGCGGTCCACCACACCCAACAGCTGTTCCTGTTCCTGCACCCCTAGCATACTCCCGATTTTCGTCCGCCTGCCCCTGTTCCAGACCAGCCCTGCCCTGGTCACCAATGCTAGCCTCCTGGTATGAGGTAGCAAAGGGCAGTGCCTGACACGACACTGTGGAGGAGGTACCTGTCCTGTCTCTCCGGGAGCGCTGCTGTTCCCGGTGGACCATCTCCTCCAGGAGCTGCTGAATGCAGCTCAGGCGGCTGTCTCTCCTCCGCTTTGGTGGAGACATGTCCCCCTCCGACGAATCGGATATGACTGGCCAATTGGTCTTCCTGGCCGCTTTCCCAGTCCGCCGTGCAGGCTCTGGCGAGACTGGGCTTGGCTCGGTCTCGGGGATAGCGAAACGCTCTGAGAGCGACGCTGCCGCCGGTTGCTGCCCCGCTGGAATGGAACGCTCCTCTGGTGGAGTTAAAGCGCGGGCAGTTTTCTGTGAGAGTTTTCTGCGTTGAGACATGTTCTGTGAAAGCCTGCAAAACACAAAACGCAACTCTCCTCTGTTATCCCAACGCACAGTCTACTTACCTGACGGTCCATTTTAAAGTGCAGCTGGAGAGCCTGACTCCAGCTGCCGCCGCTGTTGCACTGCTGGCGTAATGCCGCGCCTGCGCACTGAGTGGGTTCTTCACGTAGTCACTCACGTGACTCCGAAGTAAAATTGGTTATTAATAATCAAAGTTTTGTCTGAGCCAGGTTTAATGGCCTGATCGCTGTGGGGAAGTGGCTATTCCTGAACCTGGTTGTTGCAGTCTTCAGGCTCCTGTACCTTCTACCTGAATGTAGCAGGGAGATGAGTGTGTGGCCAGGATGGTGTGGGTCTTTGATGATACTGCCAGCCTTTTTGAGGCAGCGACTGCGATAAATCCCCTCGATGGAAGGAAGGTCAGAGCTGATGATGAACTGGGCAGTGTTTACTACTTTTTGTAGTCTTTTCCTCTCCAGGGCGCTCAAATCGGTGAACTAAGCCACGATGCAACCGGTCAGCATGGTCTCTACTGTACACCTCTATAAGTTAGAGAGAGTCCTCCTTGCCAAACCGACTCTCCGTAGTCTTCTCAGGAAGTAGAGGCGCTGATGAGCTTTCTTGATAATTGCATTAGTGTTCTCGGACCAGGAACTAAATTAAGTCAGATCTTGCCCCAAAACGTCACCTATTCCCTTTCACCAGAGATGTTGCCTGATCTGCTGAGTTACTCCAGATTTTTGTGTTTTTCCATGATAAATGGAACTGGATTAGCACGTAAAACAGAATAATTAGTAAGTCTATGCCAAGTTGTGTATCGGGAAGGCTGGCCAACACCAAAGGGCCCATCCCCATGGCAACTATAGGCCAGCTCCATAAAAGCCTGGCATGAAGGTAAGACTAAACAAAGAAGGGAGAGGGGGGAGAAACACCAATCATCAGTGTGCCCATGTGCATATGCATGTGCATGCCTGTGTGCGTGCCTGTGTGTGTGTGTGTGTGCATGTGCATGTGTTCACATACCCATGTAATGAGCATCCCCACAGAACAGCAAGGTATGGGGATGATTAGTGAGGCAGGGACTACAGCAATCCATACTGAGCTGGAGAAGATATGAAGACTACAGACAATGAGGGATGACGGCTGAGAAATATCCTGACCAGAGGTATATGAATCTAGCTAAAGTTGTGATCAAACATCAAGATGGATTGGAGATGCTTTATGTGTAGGAAGGAACTGCTGATGCTGGTCTAAGTCGAAAATAGACACAAAATGCTGGAGTAACTCAGCGGGACAGGCAGAATCTCTGGAGAGAAGGAATGGGTGACGTTTCGGGTCAAGACCCATCTTCATTTGATGAATGTCTGAAGAAACGTCACCCATTCCTTCTCTCCAGAGATACTGCCTGTCCCGCTGAGTTTCTCCAGCATTTTGTGTCTATATTGAAGATGCTTTATGTTGTTTCTCATTGGTAACTTCATTCCAATATGGCTTGTGGTTTTCAGAAAGATCTTTGAGCTGCAAGTTATGGCTGTCATGGGGGAATTGGCCATTGCACCGACATCCATGGCATTTGATTCACACCTAACACCAGGAAAATGGGGATAATGACAGAAGCTTCCTCATGGCGGTCCCCGGAAACGACGACACGATGCACTCTACGACGCGTCGGGTGACCAATTCTGTCAACATGTTGGACGATGACAGAAGCCAACAGCGAACCATACGTCATCTGACACACAAGCGAACGAACCAAGAAAATATTGGGCATTTTATCATGAACAGTACATGGAAGCGCCCAGTCCATTGACCCACTGGGTGTGATATCACCTGGAAGTGATTGCTCGTGCAGTCTCTCCCTAATTAAATCATGTGTATAATTTACCCACAAAAAAAACAGATGCTAATGGAGCCAGTTTTTAGCCCGTGGCATCCTTCACATCACATCAGCATGTTTTAACATATTCTGCTTTTCCTAATTCATCGCCTTGAATGGTTTAGCGGTAATGTTGCTGGCTTGGTAATTCAGATCCCCAGATAATGATTTGGACACATGGTCATGCAGTAAATGAGATACATCCAAACTAAAGACCAGGTGCCAAAAAGAAAAAGATTGACCAAGATTGACCAAGCACTCTGCTTGCAATACCAACACATAAATGATGCTTGGCTAGAAGCAGAAGGTGTTTATTATACGTAGTCAATGGTTCTGGCAGTACTGATGGAGGGAAAACAGTGTTAACCTCCCAAGTCGAAGCTCCGTCCTCAGCACAGGCCTTGTTCCCTTCCTCCAGGCTGGATTGAAATCCAGTTTCTGGAGGTGTTTGGAATCTTTATACCTATCCCATGCCTCATTATCATCTAATTGACATTTATACTTTAATAAAAAATTCATGTCTATTATGATTATTTTGCATAAAATACCACTGGCACAATTCATTGCTAAACTAGAAGGGAATATTAGATATGCACCAATGATGGAAATTCAGAACAAATTAGTACTGGTACCAAGGGAAAGGACCATCAGAGGCTGTGTGCATAGTTGCTGTCTAAATAGTTTGGTGGCGTGAGGGGGTATGGGAAGAGGTGAAGAACCTGATTTTTCGTTTAAAGTGATGCTACCTTCATGGAAATACGAATGGCCAAAGTTGGTTTCAGTAGGGAGGAGAGCCCAAACAATGAGGCCAGCTGTAAAGGGAGATTTCTGCCACAAATAGATACAGAAAGATGCCTTGGATCGTGAAATCATTCAAGCGTTACAGCACAAAAAGAGATCTTCAGCCTGATAAATGTATCTTGGCTCATTGTTGAGTAATTTTGTTCATACCATTCCCCTGCTCTTACCGAAAAGCCCTGCAAATGATTCTGTCTTTGAAATTCCTTTCTGAAGGTCCGAACTAACCCAATTCATTAAAACTGTGCCCACTGATCCTTGAGTCATCTACTAATGGGAACCTCTTGTCTCCATTTAATTTAGCTAAACCCATCAGATGCTTGTATTCCTCTATCAAATATCTCCTTTACTGTCTCTGTTCCCCGGAGAACAATCCCAGCTCCTCCAGTCTTAACTTGCAGCTGAAATCTCTCATCTCAGAAGCCATTCCAACAAATCTTTTTCGACAGCAGCATAAGAGACTTCAGATACTGGAATCATACCGGCCATTTTCACTTTATTGTTTCAATCTAGATGAAGTTGGCTCAACCCAAAATATTAACTCGCCATTTCTCTCCACAGTTGCAACCTGGCTCATTGAGTTCCTCAACTGCTCTCCATTCATTATTTACATCTCCTCGACCATAATATTTTCTTCTGGCCACACGATGATGCAGAGGTAGAGTTGCTGCCATACGGCACCAGAGACGCAGGTTAGATCCAGACTATGGCTGCTGGCTGTATGGAGTTTGTACGTTCTCCCCGTGACCGGCATGGGTTTTCTGTTGGAGCTCCGGTTTCCTCCTGCACTCCAAATACGTACAGGTTTGTAGGTTAATTGCCTTGGTAAAATTGTAAATTGCCCCTATAGTGTGCAGGATAGTATTAGTGTATGGGGGTCGCTGGTCGGTGCAGACTCGATGGTTCGAAGGGCTTGTTTCCGCTTGTCTCTAAACTAAACTAAATTAATTTTACAGGACCTACGCTGGATCTAGTATTGGGAAATTGGGAAGTGCAAGTTAATGAAGTGTGTGTGGAGGAGCCTTTTGGGACCAGTAACCACAGTTCAATTAGGTTTAAGATAGTTATGGAAGGGGACGGAGAGGGTCCATGTGTTAAAATCCTCAATTAGGGTAAGGCCAACCTTGAGGGAATGAGGGAAGATCTTGCTCAAGTTGACCAGAGCTGGTTATTTGAGGGGAAAGAAAGATCGCCCAAGTGGGATGTTTTAAAAATGTACTGAAGAAAGCTCAGGATGTGTACGTCCCCGTTAGAGTGAAGGGCAAAGCAGGCAAACGTAAGGAAACTAAGGGCTGATTAGGGATAGTCAGCATGGTTTTGAACATGAAGATGTGACCAAAAAGGTTGATGAAGGCAGAGCTGTAGATGTTGTGTACATGGACTTCAATGAGGCGTTCGACAACGTCTGTGGACGTGGCGTCGAAGGACGAGAAGCCGAAGCCAAGAAGTGGAAGCCAAATAACCGAACGGAAACTAAGCCGAAACGCCAAATAACCGAAAGCGTTCAAAGCTGAAACGTCAACGAACCGAAAGGGTGGGACGCCTAAATGCCAACTAACCAAAAGGGTGGGATGCCTAAAAGCAAACTCACTGAAAGGCTGCTCTGCCGAACCGTCAACTCACCGAGAGGCAGCGTTGCCTACAAGCCAACTCACTGAATGGCCGCTCTGCCGAAAAGTCAAATAACGGATATGAAGTCGCCGGGGTGGGGGAATGGGATTTGTCAGCGATTGGTCCAGTCCCCCCATGTTTTAAAAGTGATTTACTATGGCTGCCAATGACCCAAGCCGTCTGTCCCCACGGCCGGGGTGTCGGGGTGAATCCCCCGTGTGTGGGTCGGGGTCTGGGGGTCGTGGGGGTGAATCGCCCTGGTGTGGAGGTTGGGGTCCGATGGCGGTGAATAGCGGTCAGTGACTCTGGTGGGCGGAGGGACCAGCCTGTCCTACACGTCTGATCCGCCAACATGCAGCCTGTTACAGTGCAGCTGCAAGGGGGAGACGAGGCAGAGGGTGGCCGTGGCCGTTGGCCGTTGGAGAGTGAGGGCTGTCCCGAGGGATGCGCTCCTTCGGCCGCTTACAACTTGGTGCTCGGGTGCCCAGCCACCCATGGCTTGTGTGAGAAAATGACCCCCACCCTCCCGTCTCCATCGGCCAGTGATGTGATGGGCGCAGGAGACTGGATCAATCGCTGACAAATCCCGCCCCCTGTTGACGTCGTGTCCGTTATTTGACTTTTCGGCATTCAGTGAGTCGGCTTGTAGGCGACGCAGCCTTTTGGTGAATTGGCATTTCTGTAGGGTGGCCTTTCGGTGAGTTGGCTTTTAGGCATCCCACTCTTTCGGTTAGTTGGCTTTTAGGTGCCCCACCCTTTCAGTTAGTGGTGTTTCGGCTTTGTACGCTTTCGGTTATTTGGCATTTCAACTTTGTTTCCGTTCGGTTATTTGGCTTCCACTTCTTTGCTTCGGCTTCTAGTCCTTCGATGCCACTTCTGGGTCCCTTTCGACAAGGTGCCACATAGTAGGCTGGTCTGGAAGGTTAGATCGCATGGAATACAAGGAGAGATAGCTGAATTGATAGCAAGTTGGCTCCATGGAAGGAAGCAGACGGTGATGGTGGAAGATTGCATCTCGGACTGGAGGCCTGTGACTAGTGGTGTGCCACAGGGTTCAGTGCTGGGCCCGTTACTGTTTGTCATCAACATCAATGATTTGGATGAGAACATACAGGGCAAGATTAACAAGTTTGCTGATGATACAAAAGTTAGTGGTTTTGCAGATAGTGAAGATGGTTGTGAACTATTGCAGCAGGATCTGGATGGATTGGCCAGTTAGGCAGAGGAATGGTTGATGGAATTTAATACCATTTAAAAGTGTGAGGTGTTGCATTTTGGGATGTTGAGCAAGGGCTGGACCTACTTAGTAAATGGTAGGCCTCTGGGTAGTGTTGTAGAGGTGAGGGATTGAGGAGTACAGGTGCATGGTTCCTTGAAGGTCGAGTCGCAGGTAGATAAGGTGATCAATAAGGCTTTTGGTACTTTGGCCTTCATCCGTCAGAGTATTGAGTATAGAAGTTGGGAGGTCATGTTGCAGTTGTATAAGACGTTGGTGAGACCGCATTTAGAATATTGTGTTCGGTTCTGGGCACCATGTAATAAGAAAGATATTGTCAAGCTTGAAAGGGTTCAGAAAAGAGTTACAAGGATGTTGCCAGGACTAGAGGGTGTGAGCTATAGGGAGAGGTTGAGTAGGCTGGGTCTCTTTTCCATGGAGCGCAGGAGGATGAGGGGTGATCTTATAGAGCCATACAAAATCATGAGAGGAATAGATCGGGTAGATCCACAGAGTCTCTTGCCACGAGTAGGCGAATCGAGGACCAGAGAACATAGGTTTAAGGTGAAGGGGAAAAGATTTAATAGGAATCCGAGGGGTAACTTTTTCATACAAAGGGTGGTGGGAGTATGGAACAAGCTGGCAGAGGTGGTAGTTGAGACTGGGGCTATCCCACTTTTAAGAAAGAATGGACAGGTACATGGAGAGGGCATGTTTGGAGGGATATGGAGCATGCGTAGGGAAGTGGGACTAGGGTAGCTGGGACATTGTTGGCCGGTGTGGGCCATAGGGCCTGTTTCCACACTGTAGCACTCTATGACTATGACTCTATTGTCCATCCCTGATTAGCCTTGAGAAGGTGGCAGTTAGCTACTTTTCACAGCCACTGCAGTTCTACTGGTGAAGGTACTCCCACCCTTTGTTTTTTGCAAGTCGAAATGGAAAAATCTAGTCTTCAAATTACAATGGATGATATCAGGTGGCAGATGGTTAATGTGCTCACATGATGCTTATCCATCCGCTATTTTATTGGGCAAATTAACTCATCTATTCTGAATTTAGTCAGAATTGGAGACAGGGGACTGTTATATGGATAGATTAAGTGTTTGTCCACAATTATCATTACTTGTAGCTAGTGTGTCTCCACGCTTTGAAAACAGAAGCTGTTTGAAATTCATAGCTGCTTAGAATCTAAAGAAAGAAAGAGACATTTTAATGTCTAGGTTCAACACGTTAGCAGAATTTATTTCCATGTTGTTTTGGTGATAATGACAAGTCATTATACATCCTATTGCAGCTAAAATAAAGATTGTTATTTAGGGAGCCATTCTACACCCGCAATCCTACTCATCTAAGTCCACCACTGAGCTCTCACAAACCTCAGGTTATAGAAATATATCGGTGTAAAAAGAGGCCATTCAGCCTTTCAGTTCTGTTCTAGTTCAGTGGCGACAGAAAAGCATGAGCCACCTTTATGCATGTGGACAGCAAGTTTAGTTGAAATTACGATAGGGGTGCGATATATTTGCAAATTAATGTGCTATACCAGTGGTTAGTTGGTAAATGAAGGCAACTAGACCAAGGTTTTGGAGACACAAGGAACGACAGATGCTAGAATCCTGAGCAAAACTTGAGCCTCGTATTCCGCTTGCGTAGCTTACAACACAATGTTATGAACATTGAATTCTCCAATTTTAAGCAACACTCCTCCTTCTTCCCCTCTCTAGCCTGTACCTCCTCACGACCCCACTTCCTCCTCACACCAGTGCATACACTTTCTCCTACGATCCCACCTCTCATCTCCGCCCACTCCTTACTGTTTCCTTTGAACTACAGTATGTCCCTCCTTCTGGTTTTACATTTTTCTCCTTCACTGGCACTCTTTTGTCTTCTTTTCATCCACAGTCCTTGCCACTTACTCTAACCATCTTCCAATAAAAGCCCTCTCTCACCTGTATCCAACTATCACTTGCCACGGTTTGTTCCACCCCTACTTCTTTCTCAGCTTTTTCTCCCTACCACAATCAGTCTGAAAAACGTTTTTGACCCAAAATGTTGCCTATCCATTCCCTCCGCAGCTGTAACCTGACCCACTGAGTTACTCCAACACTTTGTGCTTTGCTCTGTGATCAATCCTTGTTAGGACAAACTAATGTCATACTCCAAAATGCGCCAAAGGTTGAAACAAAAATGAATATCTCATTCCGCTATTGCTTATGCCCAAAGCATTGGGAATAATGTCAATTCAATCACAATGCTACTCTGTGGTTGAATATGCATCAGATTTTCTCAGTAGTGAAGTCATAAAATGATAGTAGACCCATTGTTTTAGTGAAAATCATTGAATTCAAGTTACGAATATTGTCAATTTAAGACAGTTAGATATTTTGGGATCCAATCTGCATTTGTTAGTCGTCTACATTGGCAAATATACTGTAACATCCTTTTCCTGGCCATGAAGAAGAAATCCTGGCAATTGTTCGAAAGGCAGAGACGATAACAATCTTCAACTTTATGCTACCTAACTTTCGCTAGCTCCAAAGCATCATACCGACATATCTTTAAAAATGAACCTCTTCTGAAGATGCTGAGTTAAGGGCCTGTCCCACTTGGGCGACCTAATCTGCAAGTTCTGGCGAGTTTGCCCTCGACTTATACTCGCAGCATGGTCAACACGAGGTCGTAGGAGGCCTTTGTAACTCTCCTTCATGCTCGAGAATGGTCTCCGCGTACTCGAGGGCTCAGCTAGGTCGTGGCGGTTTTTTCAATATGTTAAAAATTGCCCGCGAGTTAAAAACGGTCGCTATGGAAAAAATTGCTACGTCTTTTACTCGTAGGTTTAGTCGTAGTAGATCGACATGTTAGTCGTAGGTAATCGAGGGTAGTCGAAGGTGTTCGAAGGTAGTCATGGATAGTCTTCTTCATAGTTGAAGGGAGGTCGGTGAAGATCAAATGAGGTTGGCTTCACTCTCTAATATTCGGTGTCCAATTTTCCCGAAGTTAGTCACAGCTAGTCATCCACATAGTCGAAGGAGGTCGAAGGAGATCTTCCACATAGTCGAAGGAGGTCTTCAACATGTCATTTTTTAAAACTCTTCTAAACTCGCCAATTAGGTCGCCCGAGTGGGACAGCCTCTATACAGCTTAAAAAGCACAAAGTAATTTCCTGCTCCCTCACCAAGAGCCCATTTCTTCACGAGTAAACCCGGAACATAATTATTAATCTAGATACAAGCGTAGTTTAGTTTACAGTAGTTTAGTTTAGTTTTGTATTGTCACATGTAAGAGAAAATAAGAGAGTGAAAAGAAAAGAGACAATAAGCATAAGTCTAGACAATAAGCAGAAACTAAGACTGTAAACTCATACATTGGTGAGACCAAATGTAGACTGGGCAATCATTTCACGGAACACCTTCTCTCAGTATGCCTCGACCTACCTAATCTCCCAGTTGCCAAACACTTTAATTCCTCTACCCATTCCCACACTGACATTTCTGTCTTAGGTCTTTACCATTGTCAGAGTGAGGCCAAATGCAAATTGGAGGAGCAGCATCTCATATTTTGCTCGCTTACCTTATCGCCCAGTGGTACGAATATTGATTTCTCAAGTAACTCTCTCATCCCTCCTCCTCTCCATCCCTCCCCCACCCAAGACGCACCAGTTTCAAAGTCGTCTTATTCAGTTGCATTGTCCGTACTCGCTCTCACCCAGCCCATAGTTAACAGTAGCCTGCTTTCTTTATCATTGTTACTTATTTGCATATCTTTCGTTCATTTCCTCTATATCTCTCAACATCACCGTCTATGTCTTTAGTTTCACTTTCCCCTGACTCTCAATCTGAAGTAGCGTCTCGACTGAAAACGTCACCCATTCCATCTCTCCAAAGATGCTGCCTGACCCACTGAGTTAAGGGCCTGTCCCACCAGCATGCGACTGCATGCGGCGAGCGCGACCAAACCAGAAGCGGAGGTCGAGTGATCCCTGTACAGAGCCTGTCCCACCAGCATGCGACTGCATGCGGCGAGCGCGACCAAACCAGAAGCGGGGGTCGCGCGGAGGTCGAGTGATCCCGTACGAGTTGACGTGAAGTTCGAGCGAAGTCCGCGGGAAGTTCGCGCTAGGCGTACGCCGTCAAGACGGTGCGTACAGTGTCGAGACGGTGCGTATGGCGTTGAGACGCTGCGTATGGCCTCTATGCGGCTGCGGGCCAGCAGGCCATTGCCGCGCGGAATCTTTGAACATTGTCAGTTTTTCGGACCCCCGCGCGATGTTGGGACCAGCTCCGCACAACTCCATACGGCTCCGGCGATCGAAGTGGGACCGGCCCCGCGAGGCCGTATGGCTCAAGCAACCACGTTAGGTCGCGCTTGCCGCATGCAGTCACATGCTCGTGGAACAGGCCCTTTACTCTAGCTTTTTGTGTCTAGACAGTAAGTGCAAGTGGAGAAAATAAGCATAATTCCTATCGAATTGCGTATATTGTCATATGCACGTATTCAGTAAGATGCAGCTACAAGGAAAATCTTGGTTGCAGCAGCATTACAGGCACATGGACTCACATGGCACAGCGGTATTGCTGCCTTACAGCGAATGCAGCACCGGAGACCCGGGTTCGATCCCGACTACGGGTGCTCTCTGTACGGAGTTTGTGCGTTCTCCCCGTGACCTGTATGGGTTTTCTCCGAGATCTTCGGTTTCATCCCGCACTCCAAACACGTCCAGGTTTGTAGGTTAATTGGCTTGGTAAATGTATAAATTGTTCCTAGTGGGTGTAGGATAGTGTTAATATGCGGGGATCGCTGGTCAGCGCGGACCCGGTGGGCCGAAGGGCCTATTTCCGCGCTGTATCTCTAAACTAAACTAAGCAAACATAAAGAACGTAAACATAAATTATACAAGGCAGTGAAAAGTAAACGAGTACAAAATCAAGATATTAATGCAAAGCACAATTAGAAAACAGGAGATAGACACAAAAGGATGGAGTCACTCATCAGGTCAGACAGCATCTACGGAGAAAATGAATAGGTGATGTTTTGGGTGGAGACCCTTCTTCAGACCCTTCTTCAGAAAAACAGGTCTATGTTAGTGCTGGAGATGGTCTGTAGACTTGCCTTGCTGTGGTAGGTTTGTGCAAATCAGTTCAAAAACATGATAGCTGTCTGAAAATAGCTCTTCCTGAACCCGATGGTGTTGGACCAGGATTTCATATATTTGCAGTGAGAAGATGGCATAGCCCAGATGGTGGGGATCTCTGGTGATAGATACTGCCTTCTTGACACTACACTTCATGCAGTTGCTTTTGATGGTGAGGAGGGATGTATCTAGGATGGAGAGCGCTGAGTTTGTCACTCTCTGCAGCCACTTGCAGTCTTGCACATTGGAATTATGCTCAGGTACTATGACACAACCAGTCAGGGTACTTTCTGCACTGCATCTGTAGAGGTTTGGGTATTCAATGGCATGCCAAATTTCTATAAACTTGCAAGCAGCAGGTTAATTCCCGGGATGGCGGGACTGACATATGATGAAAGAATGGGTTGACTGGGCATGTATTCACTGGAATTTAGGATGAAAGGGGATCTTAAAGAAACATATAACATTCTTAAAGAATTGGACAGGCTAGATGCAAGAAAAATATTCCCAATGTTGGGGGAGTCCAGAACCAGGGGTCACAGTTTAAGAATATGGGGTAGGCCATTTGGGACTGAGATGAGGGAAAACTTTTTCACCCAGAGTGTTGTGAATCTGTGGAATTTTCTGCCACAAAAGGCAGTGGAGGCCAATTTATTGGATGTTTTCAAGAGAAAGTTAGATTTAGCTCTTAGGGTGAAAGGGAATCAAGGGATATGGGGAGAAAGCAGGAACGGGGTACTGATTTTAGATGATCAGCCATGATCATTTTGAATGGCGTTGCTGTCTCGATGGGTTGAATGGCCTACTCCTGCACCTATGTTTCTATTCTTCTATATTTCTATGTTTCTAACTAATGGCACACCTTCTTTGTGATGGCACTGTTGTGTTGGGCCTATAACACATCTTGTGAAATGCTGATGCCCAGGAAGTAGAAGCTGTAAACTCTCTGCACCACTGACCCACCATAAAAACCAGCACATGGATCTCGACTTACCTTGTCAACGATTACATGAATCTCGATAGCAAGCACGAGACAGTAAATGTAAGCTCAAAGGCAAGTGTGAGCCAAGGTAGAGAGTTTAGGGAAGATCACAGGCTTTGTAGATTTTAGAAATGATGGAATATTTAAATTGCCAATACAGCTCAGATGATCTAGATGATCACACAATGGATGGCACTTGGGACCCTTCTTAGTCTATGATGTGCAGTCCCACATCAGCTCTTCCTAATTAAGCCTGTGTTTCTACGTAAGTGAGCAGGTGAAAACCCTTGGTTATCTCTTTATCAAAAAAATACTTGCCATGATCATGATTCGTAAAGTTGGTCTCCGCCAAATGTTTCATATCTCATTCTTCACAGGATGATTTTCCACTCACTAGTTTCAATGCAACAATGGAAATTATGCATCTTTTAAGTTCCAGCAATGAATCTTTCTTCTCTTGCCTGATAATTCTTAACATAAGTTTTCTCATCATCCTCTTTCCTTATTAGTGAAAAATGATTTGTATGAAAAGAAATCTTTGAGGCTTGTGGTTCCTCTGATCTCTGGAGTGATCATGTCACAGTTGACGAGCCTACACTAGAACAATCTGACTTTTAGATTTTTTACATTGCTTAATAATTAATGGCGTTAAAATCCCCCGTGTCTTATTTATATCCATAATATTAAGAACAAGGCTAACCTCACTATTACTGGAGCTGAGCTCCCGCATAAAAATGAGGATTTATCGAGAAGCAGTCCTGAGTGGTTTCTGCAGCTCATTTCTGTGTGTAGCTGAGAATGAGAAAAATATCACAGCTCAGAGGACAGTAAGCTGGAACACTTTGAAACCAGGCTTGCGGTTATGTGCACAATGGTTAGAAGTCCCATCACGTAATTAAAACGGATCTTTCACTGACAAACTAACTTTTAATGCTTTGATACTTCTTACTGCTTAGTGAAGCTGACCTTCAAATACCTACTTGCTTTGAGATTTCATCTTTAATTTTTTTTCTAAAAATGTGTGATTAGTTTTAATCAACTTATTGGAGCTGATTTAAACGTTAGGTCCTCCTACCCGTTATGTAAAATTGGCCTAAAATGTCATTAAAAATAAATTCTCTACAATATAGAGGGAAATTTTGCCTCTGGGCGCTGGTTTTAAATGTGCCCTAGAAGTGTTAACTGAATCCTAAAACTATTATGCAAAATGAGTTTGGTCAGGTTGAGCTCCTTCCCAGTGTACTGTTCCCATTAATTGGTGCAAAATTAGCAACGCTATCAATCTGGCAGCTTGGCCCTGTGATAGATGGAGAAATAATATTTTGAGGGATTGTGATTTGAACTGTTCTGGAGTTGAGTCACATATTCAGAATAGATGAGAAGCCATCACAGTCATAACAGATGGAATGATACTTGTCACTGTAAAAGTTGCAGCACTAATAGCAAACCACACATTTTGAACATGAATCCTTTGAACCTCTACACAAGTGGCTGGGAAGATTTCCAACAAGGAATCTTCAACCTAAATGTAAAATGTTTCTCTTTCTACTGACGCTGTCTGGCCTGCTGAGTGATTCCAACAATGTCTGTATTTACTATCATTTATGTCATTCATAATGTAAATTCAAGGCATATAAAATCATGAGAGGAATAGATCAGGTGGATGCACAGTCTCTTGCCCACAGCAGGGGAATCGAGGACCAGAAGACATAGGTTTAAGGTGAAGGGTAAAAGATTTAATAGGAATCTGAGGAGTAACTTTTCACACAAAGGGTGGTGGGTGTATGCAACGAGCACCCAGAGGAGGTAGTTAAGGCAGGGACTATCGTAACATTTAGGAAACAGTTAGACAGGTGCATGGAAAGGACAGGTTTGGAGCGATATGGGCCAAATGTAGGCAAGTGGGACTAGTGTAGCTGGGACATGTTAGCCGGTGTGGGTAAGTTGGACGAATGGGCCTGTTCCCACACTGTATCACTCTATGACTGTACAAATCTAAGATGAGAGTTACACTACTACAGCAAATAGATTGAGAGCCAATGCATGAGTTGTCATTGTCTCCAAAACAGATGTTCTATGAGCGACAGAACCCGGGGCCTCATGGGCTGGAACCATGCGAGCGAGAGGTGAAGATGGAGCCTCGTGGATCAACGAACCCAGCTTCCATCGGTTCCTGGGTCAACAGAACCTGGTCCCTGGGTTGGCGCCATGGAGACGTTGGGAGTGGACCCGGCAACGTTAATGGAGGGGTCGGTGCGGTGGTCAATGATGGCGCGACTGACGGATGAGGACGGACCGGTGGAAGTGAAGACGCCGCTGCCGAGGGAAGGAACAATGGAGGACTTGGCGTGGGGGGATGACTTGTAAACGCCCTTTATGCGGTGACTGTTTGCATACCTTGGGTATGCAGGCAAAGAATGTCACTGTGACAATAAAGTATTCCATTCAATTCAATTCAATTCTATCCCCTCCCATAGCACTTAGACTCATAGGTTCACAAAGCACAGAGAGATGCCTTTCAGCCCATCGAAAGCCATGGTAACCCTCAAGTACCTACTTACACGAATCCTACACTAATCCATATATTCTCCTCACGTCCCAGTCAACTTTCCTCTGGTTCCACCACTCACCTCTGCGCCAAGACAACTTACACTATCCATACAACCCGCTACCTGCAAAGCTGTGGTCTGTGAGAGGATACATGAGCAACCAGGGAGAAACTCATACAATCACAGGGGCAGTTGGCAAATTCTAGGCAGGCTGCAATGGGGATCCAAAGTGAACCACATTTGTTGAACCTGAGAGGTCATAACTTCACCATTTGTGCCACTGTGCCATCCAGCGATCGTTTCCAACTGGTCTGGCCACTTCTGTTCACAATTCCCATTAGCCTACCGTGTCTTTTCCTGGTGTCAGGTACGCTGAATGTTTTTGTCTGTATCATCCCTAAGTTGGAGTAGAAATGCCCACACTGTGACTATTGTGGAACAATCTCAGTAGACTTGGATCACATCGTGCTAGCTTGTGGTGCTCCAGTGAGAGGGGACATTCTGCTGACCTTCCACAGAGCTGACCAGACATCTTCAGATCTTAGTCCAGGTGGATCGAATGCTTTCAAAACTGCACAGTGTGCACCAAAATCTAACATTATCAGCTTTTAATGGCTGAAATACCTATTCTGGGAAAGCTGAGAGGAGGCGCAGTGTTGCAGCAGGTGGTGCTGCTGCCTCTCCACTCATGCTTTGTCTGCCACATTGTTTGCCACAAGAAGCGTGCCTTTAGCAACTATGCCCTTTCCTAGTTACTGTGAAGCAAAGTGAGGCACCTGGGCTGAACAGAGTGAGGTCCCATTAGGATTCACACCGATCCCATAAACTGCACAGTTTGCATTTAGTTTGTTTCTGGGTGTAAAACATCCAAAGTGTTCCACATTTCCCACAGAGCACCATGGAGATTACAAAAGAAGATGCCCTTTCCATTATTCCACAAATATACTGAGACCATGATATGCCTATGATGCCTCATGTAGTTGAATATTCTACCAGCCACTGTAATTGTGCTGAGATGAAGAATATCTATTTGGGTAGAGTTATCATGCGTTTAGTGTTGTTGAACTCAAATGGTATGCTACCAGGCATTGGCCACCACGCCTCACCACACGCCATGCGCGTGTCACGACGCGCCAAACAATTTTTAGGAAATCACATAAATGACGCGCAAATGACACCCAAGTGGGACAGGCCCTTTACATCCCAGCAGTGTGAATATTGACTTCTCTAACATCAAGTAACTGCTGCTTTCCCTCTCTCTCCATCCCTCCTTCGTCCAAGTTTTCGGACTAGTTTCACTGAGCTCCTGATTAAATTTTAATGATTGTATGCTTTGTTTTCACCTTCCCCCCAGCTAACAATGAACCATTCTACATTCTCCCTAATCTTTGTCCCCTTTGATCTCTCCTCTTCAAACCTTACCTTTCCATGTCCCTATGTCTACCTCTCCCCTAACTCTCACTCTGAAGAAGGGTCTCGCCCCGAAATGGCACCCATTCCTTCTCTCCTTCTCTCCTTATGAGATACTGCCTGTCCCGCTGAGTTACTCCAGCAATTGTTTCTGCCAACAAATAATAATTTGCTCTTTAGCAGAGAGTTCATTGAAATAAGCTGATCTTTTGCTGAATAAGCTCATGTAAACTGATTTCATCCAAAGACAACATCACCCTGAGGCAAGAAAGTGGTGTTTTTTTAATCCTTCTCTGTAGCTTGATCTTTTGGGGTTTTTTTCTTTTTAGTTTTCCTTAAGCTTTCCTTTGTCTATACTTGTCATAAAGATATGGTTTGGCTCTTCAAGGAGAAATTAATCCTAATGGCTGTAATTCCAATTTGTTGGTGGTGCTGAAGAGGAGTCTCTGTGCCACAACAAATGAGCTGTTTGCAATTCTCAATAAATGCTAGCATTTTTACGTGAAATTGGCTAAATTATCAATATAATTATCACTTGCTTCATCCTTATACTACAGGCAAATCCTTATACTACAAGCATACTACAAGTGGGGAGAGGGCAGGTACGGGGTACTGATTGTGGAAAATCAGCCATGATCACATTGAATGGCGGTGCTGGTTCGAAGGGCTGAATGGCCTACTCCTGATCCTATTGTCTATTGACAGGTTTGGAGGGATATGGACTGAAATTTAGACAGTTAGACAGGTACATGGAAAGGACGGGTTTGTAGCGGTATAGGCCAAATGTAGGCAAGTGGGACAAGTGTAGCTGGGTCATGTTGGCCGGTGTGGGCAAGTTGGGCTGAAGGGCCCGTTTCCACATTATATCCCCCTGTGACTATATGACTCTATTGTTAGTGAACCTTTTTGTCAGTGATTTCTTTGCTAGCAAAGTCAAACTTATTTAAGATAGACACAAAAAGCTGGAGTAACTCAGCGGGTCAGACAGCATCTCTGCAGAAATGAAATAGATGAGATGATTCGGGTCGAGACTCCTTAACTTGCTTAGGTATTCATGACTTTTTAGGAATCCAAACTAGTAAGAACATTGGGGAAATTCTAGATTGAAGCAATGCCTCAAGCTCTGTGGATAAAAATATTATGTTTTATTATGAGTGGTGTAACTAATAATCATTAGATTATTACTTAGATAAAACTCAAGACAGACGCAAAATGGTGCCGTAACCCAGTGGGACAGGCTTTATTACTGAGGCTCTCTGTAGGGGGTGGAGGGTGGGGGCAGTGGGACCATGGGTCCCAGGAGAGTCAGAGCCCGCAGGGTAGGAGCGTGCAGCATTGAGGCTGTGGGCCTGGTGCTGAGCTTGGAACTCAGGTGAGACTCAATATCAATTATAAATGCAATAGGAAGTGCGGGAGTAACTCAGCGGGCCAGACGGCATCGCTGGATGACATGGGTAGATGGCATCTAAGGTTGGGTTGTTTCTTCAGACTCAATGTAAAATCAGTTAATGTGGGGTAAAAATGTCATTCATGGCAGCATGTGTGGATTCACGATAAAATAATGTGTGTGTATGCTTCTGATGTTTGCTTCCATTCAACCAAAGCAAGGGAGTGTGGATTGGAGAACTGGACACAAATTAATATTAATATTAATATTGGAATATTAATATTCCAATCAAATTGAGGAAAATTGTAATGTTGAAAACTTCTAGTTATTTGATTTGTGCAATGCCATTGGAAACACCGGCGATCCCCGCATTGTGTGTGTGTGTGTGTGTGTGTGTGTGTGTGTGTGTGTGTGTGTGTGTGTGTGTGTGGTGTGTGTGGTGTGTGTGTGTGTGTGTGTGTGTGTGTGGGGGGGGGGGGGGGGGGGGGGGGGGGGGGGGGGGGACGAGAGTGGTGGGGGAAGTCACAAAATCGTATAAAACGGTCTGTATCATGATTTACTTTAACACAAAGCCATGCCACAAAGACACAAATTTAGTTAACAACTTTTGTTCACATGAAATTCATTTTGTAAAGCAAACTTTTGGGTTGCCATTTGTGAATTGTGTAAAGGTGCTTTTCTGATATTGAACATAAATGCTACCTGTCCCACTGAGCCAATCAGCATTTTGTGTCTATCCTCAGTGTAAACCAACATCTGCAGCTCCTTCCTATGCAATAGCCTTAAAGTATCCTTGCAAGTTATCTTCTAAATAGAAGATCTTTTGTTGGTTAATAAACATTTCTTCAGTAAAGACATCTATAACTCCTGATTATTCCCTAACAATAGACATAAGAGAGAGAAAGGGTTGAAGGGAAATGTGGGCAATGGGTTTGATGGGCCTGGAGATAGCATAGACATACTGGGCAGAATAGTCTTTATCTAGGTCATGAGAAAAAACATATTTAAAAAATAACATCAATGGACTTACAGATAAAAGAGCAAAGACTTTTAATTACATAAAAATAATTGAATGCTCAGGAAGAATAGACAAAATTGGATGGAGCAAATGGCCTTTCTCAGCCATAATTTAATTTCATGAAGTAAAACACCAATAAACGTTCACTCTTACTTACTTTGTGTCTAGCACTGCAATGTCAACTCACGTGCAAAGTCTGGTTTACTGCGGCCCAATTACAATGATAACTGAGATGTGACATGGACAACAATATTGTCAGCTGAGACCAAGCAGCTATGACTGCAATCCCCATCTTCCTCCTTCCCTCCCACACCACCACCAACCCCATCCCACCCAGCTTGTCCGTGCTAACCAAGATGCCCCATCTAAGCTAGTCCGATTTCCCTATGTTTGGCATATAGTGTTACGTCAGTCTCCATAATTTCTATTTCACTTAGTTCAGTTTTCAACATCACAGCTGGAGATTTTTTTTTAAACATAAAAAAACATGACAAAGAAAAAACATAAATAGTAAAATATCTGAACTGGGTGATGTGCTCAGTGTTGATGTATAAGGAATATGCTTCAGTGCTGTCCTTCAGTAAGTTTGGCTCAGTGCTGAGTGGAACTCCGTTAAGATGGAAAAAAAATGTTCTGTTTCAAAATGCAATTACCACACGCATTGTTTTGTCCTGAAAACTGGACAAGCATCACCAGCATCAACGACCACATGCACCCTTAACCTGCCACCAGCAGGGATTCAGGTTAGGTTCAGAAAATCAAATCGGCAGGCTAATAAAAGAATGAAGAAAAAAAATATCCACCCCATTAAAAGGAATATTTTACGGTTAATTTAGAAATGACATATTTAGGATTATTCAAATATTTATGAGCTAATATATTAAGTGAAATTAGGTTTCTGATTTGTTATATTTTTCACATCAGAATATTACCTGAACACCTGACAGTGTAATTATTATTGCAACATGTAAGGAAACATAAAGGGGCTGAATTTAATTCACTGCGTTAAATCATTAAACGCCAAAGAAGGTTTCCGTGTTTAATTTGCAATAACATGCCATTGTTTCTTGCGAGTTCTGAAGACTTTCAAACCGATATATTAAATAGTCAAAGAACATTAACAAAACAGATCTATAAATTATTTGTTCAGTGTACTTATGTAAAATGGGTGTTGATCATGATGTATAGGGAAGCCCACAGAAGACTTCCTACTCAACTTCCAGTTCATGGATATCTTATTGCCCAGGTCACCTGGGGCAATGGAATGTGAAAATCATTATTTTCTGCAATAAATAAATTAGTGGCCTATATTTTATGTATCATTCAAACCGACTGGTATCAAGGCATTCAATAATATATTACAAATAGCCCCATTCATTTATTAATAAAGCTTTTTTTTTTAGCAATTGTAGGCAATAAATTGGTCGGTAGTCTTTCAGAAGGACAAATGTTCCTGCCTCTGGGAACTTTCAAATGTGTCCAGACCTAAATATACATGAAAAAAAGACTGTGAAGGTTGACAGCCCGTTCCGCCTGCTGTCAAATGTACAATTATGTTTGCAACTGAAGAAACAGACCGGAGGAGGCACCAGCCTGGAATAGTAGTGATAGGTAGCGTGAAATATTCACCTTTTGTAGTCTCAAATCAAACAACTTTATGTTCTCTTTTCTCATGACAGTTTCTATGTTTCATTTCAATTTTTTTTTTGTCTTTTCTGATTTTGATACAGACCCTCTATTTTGTAGCATCAATGATTATTGTGAACCCTCAGTTAAAAACGTGGGCTTACTTAGACCGAGCAGGAAGTGATAGGGTCTGAATTTGGCATAGCCTGATTCCCTCTTTAAATTATGACTTATGGATGCAAATCTCATTTTCCCCTTTTTCCTCACACTCCATAAAAGCTAAACAAACTAGATTTAACGTGTGCATCCCAGTGATCGTGTATTTTCCAAAATATTTCAACAAATATATCATTCACCTATTTCACATTTCAAATTTGTCTCAATTAATAACCCAGTCGAAACTCATTGAAACTCATTACACATACAGCCTTTAGCGTCTCAATACCCGAATTGCTGAAGGGGTGGAAAAAGCAATTCATTTGTCTTCTCTTATATTTATGAAGTCAAATACATTTACATGACATCTCCGAACTTCATTGGCAGCATGAATCCTGTTAATATGATCATCTTGCTGTTGAGCTGAGACAAAATGGGTTGATACGTTTCCTATATTTGCTACAATTTTGGTCTGAATTGGGTTATTACTTATTTGCACTCAAGCAGAAAAGAAGGATGTCCTTTTTTGAATGTTGAAAACTATTATATATAACTATTGCATTTATTTATTTTCTCTAGTTTATTGTTGTGTTTATGGAAGGCAAGACAGGAATAAAAGTAAAATAGTTTCATTTGCGCTCAGAGTTATTTTTATACTCATTCGTTTTGTAGAAAGGAATATCAGAATTTTTGGTTGGAATCCTTGGTACTACTTACTGCACTCCAAATCATTGTTATCTTCCCCTCCTGCATCTTGTTACTGCACCATGTCACTATCACATCTCACAACCACACTTCCATCTAGGAGATAAGACTGTCCTTCAACCTTGCAATCACGGAGCAAAACCAAAGCTGTAAGTTTATTACGAAGGACATCCATGTCTTTGTCACAATTTGTATTTTCTTCACGTTTATCAGATGAAACTGGGCCTCTTTTGTCTTCTCAGATGGATATCAGAGGTCCCATAAAGAATGGGGCATTTCTCTAAGGTACCTTGCCCAATGCATAACATTGTTAACATAAAATGTCGCATCATTTATTACAATGGAGTTTATTGAAGCTTGCTATGTGCAAATCACCCTTACATAATGTCAGTCCCTATACTTCACCAGTACTTCACTGTCTGAATGATTTGGAATATATATATTTAAAATCAGAAAAGATGCTGTATAAATCCAACTCCTGGTTTCTTTCAGTCCTCCTTTAAAGTCACTGAGTGAGGATACAGCTAAGCTAAAATTGTTCCAGCTCTTTGACTTACCTCTAATATTCTCCTGCATCCGTCTGTGGATGTTGAAGCTTAGTGCATTTTGGTTTCATTCTGTCCCAGATATCTTCCCGTTTCCATCCCCACAAATGTAGATGTAAGTGGCTAGGCACTTTAATCTATCTAACAAAGAGTACTTGTCAGCTCTTCCACTATATTGGCTCTCCACTGGGGTCACTGCTGTAATTATGCTACCAGGAGTAGCTGGATTAATGATCCAGTTTGAGAATTTGAATTCAGTTTGCTTTGACTAATAGGCAAATAAAAAATAGCACCTTACCATGATGCAATTGAACGACTGTAAAAACACATTTGTTTCACTGATGAGCTTTTATTTAGAAAAATATTGGTGTGTTTACTTATGTGTCTTGCTGCACCTGTCCCACACCATAGAAATTAGAATGACAGCATGGATAAAGGCCCTTCGGCCTCCTAAGGCAGTAATGACAGTCAAGCCCCCATATAGACTAATCCTTCTTTATCTCCTCTTATTCCAATCTACACCCTCCAGATTCAACCACTCGCCTACGTATTAGAGAGTATTAGCCTCTCAACCCACTTGTATTTGGGATGTGGGATGTCGAAGAAAACTTGAGCAACTTAGGAAATGTGGAATAGGGAGATTGTGCAAACTTCACACAGACAACACGAAAGGTCAGCACTGAAATGAGGTCTCTGGCGCTGTGAGGAAGTGGTTCTACCAGCATTCCGACTTCAGGAGGGTGCAGCCAAAGCATACACCCCTCAACATCAGTGGCACCACAGTGGAGAGAATAAAATTCCTCAGTGTGCAAATTACAGACAGTCTCACCTGGTCCAGGAACAACACTGGGACCGTCAAACGGGCCCATCAGCGACTGCACTTCCTGAGGAAACTAAAACAGGCCTCACTCCCCACCAACATCCTCAGGACTTTCTACAGGGGCACGGTGGAGTCTGTACTCACGTACTGCATAAATACGTGGTACTCCACCTGCAACTGCTCGGACAGGAAGGCTCTGCAGAGGGTAGTGAGGGGAGCATAGAGGATTATTGGCGTCTCCCTACCCTCGGTACAAGAACTGTTCCAGAGCCTCTGTCTGAAAAAAGATCAGAGAATTGCTAAGGACAAACTGCACCCCCTCCACACACACCTGGATCTCCTGCCATCAGGCAAGAGATACCGTAGCATCAAAGCCCGGACTACAAGACTGCTAAACAGCTTCCTGCCACAGCCTGTGAGGCTGCTAAACAGTCACTCTGTACTCACAGTCACTTGATTCAGCGGCTGGCACGGACACTTTAATAACTGGCACTGGCCACTTAAATCAGCTGCCCCGGACATTTTTATGATTGGTTTTACTGTATTTAATGTTGCTGTTTTACCTGCTTTTAACTATTTATACTGTTCCATCAGGGACTGGATTATTTTTAGTGTTATTATGTGTGAAATGTTTTAAATTTCATGTGCGATGCTCCGGTATTCCCTGGGAAACGTCTTTTCATTTTGCACTGTACTTGTTGCTTGCAAGATGACAATAAAGGTTGGTTGATTGATTGATTGATTGATTGATTGATTGATTGATTGATTTGCCACTGTGCTGCCCAGTTGATCCATCAACAGCTGCAATGTGGCTTATGAAACTGCATAACAAGACAAGGTTTGCATTGACACCTTCTCATGGGAACACCACAATTCGAGGGGCATCCATAACGAAAATACTCAACTCAGCATTCATGAGGTGCATTTTCTAATGAGAGTAATCGGGAGAGAGGACACCTACCCTGGGACTCTTGAACGGTATAAAATTCCATTTAGCTGAGCATCACCTTACAACTATGCAAAAAAAAACCTTGGAAGGCTTCAAATTGGAACTGAAGGTCCTCCAGCTGGAAGACAGATTGCAGAACGTATGGTCCCAATGGCACCTTTGAGGATGTGAGCAAGACCACACGGCCTTCGATTGTACAGAAATAATGGGGAACAACGACAAAAACTGGAGTTGGACACAAAATGTTGGAGTAACTCAACGGGACAGGCAGCATCTCTGGATAGAAGGCATTTCAGGTCGAGACCCTTCTTCAGACTGAAACGTCACCCATTCCTTCTATCCAGGCATACAGCCTGTCCCGCTGAGTTACTCCAGCATTTTGTGTCGATCTTCAGTGTAAACCAACATCTGCAGTTCCTTCCTACACAATAAAACTGATGTTCATGGAGTGAGTTCAATTAGTGAATTTGTTATAACTTAAATCATGATGGAATTTTAGGATTAGTCATTTTGCTAAATTTAAAATAATCACAGGTATAAAGAGAGTGAATTTGTTGTTTATAGTCACATACATTTGGGGTTTCGGTCAAATTTAACAACAACCATAACTTTAACGGTAAGATCGCTTCCATCTTCGTACTTTTTGGTTGTGAGATGTAGTTCCATTTGGAGGTACAGTGTTGCCTGGTTGAGTGGTGTTGCAAGATAATTCACGCCTTAATACTGATGGAGACAAGTGGACCAAATGCTTCACAAAGAACATTACGGTCGCTGTCAGAAGTGGTCATTATGCTGTGGCAGGGTATAATTTTCTCAGTTGGTGAGTTCATGTTTAGGTATCGAATACTGGTGAAGAGGGATTGAGGACACATTGAAATTGCTTAGTTTCGCTTTCATTGAATCACTTATAATAAATTAATACATTCTGGCTGCAGTACGTTGGTATTATGTAATCTTGTTTTTAATTGCAAACCTAATTTAAGTTGAAAATAATTACTAAAAACTGCATTAAAAAAATGCATTTTAAGGTTACCTAAATTCACTCTCTCCTGAAAGCTTACTGGAATGTTTAGACAAGAGGAGAGAATGGGATTGCATATCACTAATGGTTCAAAACTCTTCAGAACATTCTGTGCCTAAGTTAATGCATCTTACGTCTATAGGGCATGAGGGCCATTGGAAAGAAACAGTGTTAGAGAAAATCAAATTCTAGTAACACTGAGGTAAAATTAAAAGGAAAACGGATGAAGCATTTGCTATCACACTCCCACCTGTGCCAAGATATAGATTCATTCATTTGTTCTATATCTCCTCGCATCACCGTCTATATTTCTCATTCCCTTTCCCCTATCTCTCAGGCTGAAGAAGGGTCTCAACCCGAAACGTCACCTATTCCTTTTCTCCAGAGATGCTGCCTGACCCGCTGAGTTACTCCAGCATTTTGTGTCTATCAACAATGCAAGAGGCTGTTTCAGAAACAAGTCTGCCCAGCAACCCTTCACTCAGGCATTACACCTCCTGAACAAAGACAATTGTGAAATGGGCCTTCAGAAAATAAATAACCTGGAACCTACGACAAGTTAGGAAGTGTGGTACAGTTGTGTGGTACAATGATGAATGATCTGGTCAGAACTGTGAATTGTTTGGAGTATTTTTTACTTTATGCAAGGACTATGAACCAGGAACAGCTCTCACCTCTCATGCTGCTTCCATGGGAACCATGATGTGGTTGGGCCAGGCCAATTTGTTGGTAAAATATACACCTAGGAACTTGAAGCTCTTGACCATCTCCAATTCAGCAGCATTCATGTAGACTGGGGTGTGTACTCCATCATTCTTTCTGAATTCAATGACCTGTTCCTTTGTTTTGCTAACATTGAAGGAGAGGTGTTGGCTGGACATCATGCTAAAAGGCTAGCAGGAGCAGTCTAATCACCTGTCATCGACTTTGATGTTTTAGATGTTTCTGACACAGGACGGTGTGGATTCCTGTTAAAGTTTCGCAGCAGAGCCAACTGACAAACTCAGCCTCTCAAATCTGTCAGCAAGGTAGCAGGGATTTAATGGCTGAGAACTGGTGCCTTTGACCAGAACGACTGGCCGATCTCTGGGTATCAAGTGAGAGATGCTATTGTGCAGGCTGGCCTTAAGTGAAGATTGCCTCTCACAATGTTACTCCCCTTCTGAGGCCTGTAACCAATCAACAACAGGTTTAGCAATGGTTGAACAATGAAATCTAAAATAAACTGGTGACAGACAACCAATAGGTAGACACAATATACTGGATTAACTCAGTGAGTCAGGCAACATCTCTGGAGAAAAGGAATAGATGACATTTCAGTTCGAGACCCTTCTTCATCACCCGTTCATTCTCTCCATTGATGCTGCCTGCCCCGCTGAGTTACTCCAGCATTTTGTGTCTATCTTCGGTGTAAACCAGCATCTGGAGTTCCTCCCGAGACGCAAAGCTAATGTTCTGTCTGCGTTTTCATCAATGAGTGTGAATTAATTGCACATCGCAACTCCTGGCTCTGTATATTCATGCGCTAACAAATTCACCCCAGTCTTGAGTTTGGACTTTCTATCGGTCAGAGTATGCAACATCATTTTCCACAATGCATTTGTGTTGGTACTTTATCAAAATAATCAAGGAGTGTAGTTAAATAGAGAGCTCCACTTCTTAATCAAATTTGACAAAGTTCTGTTTGGTGCTGTTGTACAATGTAATTTTCATGTTTGCTAACACTCCATTCCATTATTTCGCACAGTAAGGTAGAAAGATTGAAGTCACCATCTCGCTCTGTACATTTAGGTAACACACAGCATGTTTCTACTCTCCTGGTATGCTCCAAGTTGCAAGGGACTCATTTATAATGAATGCTCCTGTCTCTCAAGTCTTTAATGTGTCTCAGTTTCTACTGTCCCGCTACAGAATTTCAACATGCACAAAGCGGCAGACTGCGCCAGGCACTAACATTTGTTTTGCTGTCTCCTACCTACCCACACTCTGACATTTTAATATGCAGCACAGAAGAGGTGAGGAAATGAGCGTGGGCCTGACACTCCACAGACGCTCAGCTTTCAGATTCAAAAGGATGTAGCACTGCTGTTTGCTACACTGAGATCAGAAGCATCCCTGCTGAAAGGAAAACCTGTATCAGAGCGAGTGCCATTGCATGTTTTCTCCTAGTCTGGAGCAACTCACTCAAAATCAGCAGTGGCATAGGCGTAACGAGATATTATCTGTTGCCTTCCTCACAATGTTGCCAACAAAAATAATTTCACAAAGTTTTTTTTAAAGGAAAAACTTTTTTTTTTCTCATCAATTCTGTGCCCATCAATTGTAGTTTGATGAAACGGACCAATTTCCATTTCAGCACCAGAAATGCTAACCCTGAAAGTTGGAAATGTGCATCAAAATGCCCAATTCTAAAAAGCTGCTAAACGTGAAATAAGTACTGCAATGTTTTCTTGCTGCTTCTCACACCAGCCAAGGGAGAGCTGGTCACATATTGAAAGCAGCTAATGGACTAGAGAGTAAGCAGAGTTTAAAGCATTGAGAAAATGGGCCAAGAGCTGAAAGGGCCAAGAGCTGAAAGGACAAGGCCATTTATTGCAGTATTGGACTTTTATCCTCTGTGTTAGGGATGTGAGCTAAATTGCAGTTAAGAACCAGAAGCTGTTAACTGAACTTAATGATTCAAGTTTGATTATTAACCACTTAAAAAAATTACATGTTCAATTGAATTAACCATCTCAAAACCAGCAAACCCAACTCGTAGTCAGTCATAGTTATACAGTGTAGAAACAGGCCCTTTGGCCCAACTTGCTCATGCCTACCAACTTGTCCATGCCTACCATATCCATCTAAACCTATCCTATCCACAGACCTGTCTAAATGTTTCTTCAGCATTGCGATAGTACCTGCCTCAACTGCCTCCTCAGGCACCTTGTTCCATACACCCACCACCATTTGTGTACAAAAAGTTACTCCTCGGGTTCCCATTAAATCTTTTCCCCCTCACCTTAAACCTCCAGTTTTCAATTTGCCAACTGTGTGCTAAAGACCATGCGTTTATCCAATCTATTCCTCTCATGATTTTGTACACCTCCATAAGATCACCCCTCATCCTACTGCGCAGTAAGGAACCAACCTCTAGCCTGTTCAATTTCTCCTTATAGCTCATCCCTCAAGACCTGGCAACATCCTGGTAAATCTTCTCTGAACCCTTTCAAGCTTGACAACATCTTTCCATAGTGACCAAAACAATGCTCAAAATGTGGCCTCACGAACATCTTAGATAACTCTAACATCTTAGATAACTCTAACAGACCTCCCAACTTCTTTATTCAATATTCTGACTGATGAAGGACAATGTGCCAAAAGCATTCTTAACCACCATATCCACCTGTGACTCCCTTTTCAAGGACGATGCACGTGCACACCCAGGTCCCTCTGCACCAGAACATGCCCCAAAGCCCTACCATTCACCGTGTAGGTCTTGCCCATGTTAGACTTCCCAAAATACAACACCTCACATTTCTCTGTATAAAATGTTATTAACCATCATCTAATTAAACAAATTGCAGTACCACAGTTATTCCTAATTATTGTATGTTACTCCGACTAATACCTAAACACACCTATATTTCATTATTTTACATATTACACAGTGTGATAACATTTCTACTGGTACGGTAGCACAGCAGTAGAGTTGCTGCCTTACAGCCCAAGATCTTGTTTACGGGTGCTGTGTGTACGGAATTTGTACATTCACACCGTGACCTATGTGGGTTTTCTTCAGTGCAACTAACCGTAATATTTTGTAGAATTATAATCTTTTTATTTAAGGAGTGATATTTTTGCCATAGATGTGGTGCAGTGAAGGATCATTAGATTGATTCTTGTCACAAGATCTGATGATGAAAGTTTGAGATGGATGCACCCATAGTATCTCAAGAGAGTCAACAGTCAGCATATTTGGGGAGAAGGAATGGGTGACGTTTCGGGTCGAGACCGTCTCAAACCGAAACGTCGCCCATTCCTTCTCTCCAGAGATGCTGCCTTGTCCCGCTGAGTTACTCCAGCATTTTGTGTCTACCTTCGATTTAAACCAGCATCTGAAGTTCTTTCCGACACAGTCAAGAGTGTTTTATTGTTATACATCTTGAAATGGAAAAATGAAATTCTTACTTGTTGTAGTAAAACAGATATGTAAGCATTGTACTTTAAAACCCATAATAAACAACAAAGAAAAAAATTGTGTGTGTGTGTGTGTGTGTGTGTGTGTGTGTGTGTGTGTGTGTGTGTGTGTGTGTGTGTGTGTGTGTGTGTGTGTGTGTGTGTGTGTAAAAATAGACAAATAAATAAAAAATAATTGTGCAAAGTCAAAAATAATGTCCCCAACTCTACATAGTTCAGAGCCTATTTAGAGATTGTTGCATTTAATAGCCTGATGGTTGTTCAAATTGCCAAACCAAGCCATGAAACAACCACTCAATATACTCTCTACTGTACACCTGTAAAGGTTCACGAGAATATTTATTGACATATCTTCTCAGGAAGTAGGGGCGTTGATGGGCTATCTTTATGATTGCATCATTGTGTTGGATCCCGGACAGATCTTCAGAGATATGCACAACCAGGGATTCCAAGTTTTTGACTCTCTCCACGATCATCCTGTAAATGAAGACGTTGTAAATCCTCATTCTCCCCCTTCCAAAATCCATAATCAGTTACTCCAACGTTTTGTATTCATCCACATTCAGTTCCTTGGTTTTACTGATATCGAGAGCAAAGTTAGTGCTTTGGCACCATTTGATCAGTCGATCGATATCCCTCCTACACCATGACCCATCATCATCTATAATTCGTCCAGCAATGGTGGTGTCATCGGCAACCTTGAAAAATGAGTTTGATTGCGATGTCATCTCATTGAACCATATAAAATTCTGATCTTGACAGGGTAGATGCTGTGAAAATATTTTCCCTATTTTGCCTGCAACTAACCAAAAAATCTCAGGTTAAGAGATTGGCCATTTACAATTGAAGAATTTATTCCTTTCAATGGTTGTGATGCTTTGAAGTTCTCTATCCCAAAGGGATGTGGGTGCTGACTCATTAAGTATATCAAAGGATGAGCTAGATTTTAGTACACAGAAATCAAGGGTAATAGGCAGAAAAGTAGAGTTGAGACCAATTGGAGAACAGTCACAATATTATTTCACGGTGAGGTGGTCTCAAAGAGCAACATATTCTACTGCTGTTCCTTCTTCTACTGTTCTTTCACTCAGCCTTCCTTGGTGTTAACTGATTGGAGACATACAGCATGGAAACAGACTCTTTGTCCAAACTCATCAAGATGCCCAAATATACGTCCCATTTCCCTGTGTTTGACCCACACAGTATCTTTCTAAACCATTCCTATTCAAATCTCACTGTACCAATTAGTGCATGTGACAATAAATGTGACTTGAACTTGAACTTATGTGCCTATCCAAATGTCTTTCAAATGTTATTATATTATATGCCTCAAACATTCAGGTTCATATCGCAAAATCTGGATGAAAAGATCCAAACCGATTTCACACAAATTCTTCCAGTTAAACATAGCCATTAAAAATATTTTTAAAGATCTCAGTTTCCGCACTGTTGATTTATGCGCATGATGTAACTTAAAATGTGCCAATTAAGCTATTAATTCTCAGATATATTGAAGTCCTTTGGCAAACAAGGGTGATAAACAGACTTCATTGCTAGGGACTCAGACCAAGTAACTAACCACAGCACTACATCATTTCACACACACTGTTGCATGAACAGCTCAGCATCAACATTTCCTCAACATATAAGCCAGCAGTAACTGCTTTATTAGCATGTTTAGAAGGTTTAGGGGGGGGTACCTCATTGAAACTTACCGAATAGTGAAAGGCTTGGATAGAGTGGAATGTGGAGAAGATGTTTCCACTAGTGGGAGAGTCTGGGACCAGAGGTCATTGCCTCAGAATTAAAGGACATTCCTTTAGGAAGAAGATGAGGAGGAATCTATTTCAGTCGGTGGGTGTTGAATCTGTGGAATTCATTGCCACAGAAGGTTGTGGAGGCCAAGTCAATTGATATTTTTATGGCAGAGATGGACAGATTCTTGATGAGTGCAGGTGTCAGGAGTTCTGGGGAGAAGGCAGGAGAATGGGATTAGGAGGGAGAAATAGATGAGCCATGAATGGTGGAGTAGACTTGGCCTAATTCTGCTCCTATCACTTATGAATGTATGGCCTTATGACCATACAATGAAACTGTTGATGGAACCTGGTTAATGATAATGGTTCAGTTGTCATTCAATGGATGAATATATGAGGTGTCCCAGTAAGTTAATAGACCTTTTCGAATAATCCTGTGTGAATCAATGTTGATTTGTACATTGAAGCTCAGTGTGTGAACCTTAGTTCTGAAGTGGAGATACTAGACAAGTTTGTTGCATGGGAGGTGCAACGTTCCAGGGTGCAATGTTCCAGTGGGAAAAATTGATGACAGTGTCGGGAAGTGTTTGCAACCTTGATTGATACCAGTCTGTAACAGATTGCCCAGCTTATGGTCCGCTTGTTCGAAGAGGGGTCTCGACCCGAAACATCACCCATTCCTTCTCTCCACAGATGCTGCCTGTCCCAATGAGTTACCCCAGCATTTTGTGTCTATCTCGAATAGGTGGCATTTCGAGCCGAGACCCTTCTTCAGACTGAGAGTCGAGGGAAATGGAAACTAAAGATATAGACGGTGATTTAGAGAGTTAGAGAACAAATGAATGAAAGATGCAAGAAAGTAATGATGATAAAGGAAACAGCTGTTTGTTAGGTGAGAACGAGTACAGACAACGAGACTCATCAAGATGACTTTGAAGCTGGTACGACGGGTGGGGGAGGGAAGGAGAGAGGGGATGCAGGGGTTATTTGAAGTTAGAGAAATCAATATTCACAACATTGGGTTGTAAGCTGCCTAAACAAAATATGAGATGCTGTTCCTCCAATTTGCATTTAGTCTCACTCTGACAATGGAGGATGCCTAGGACAGAAAGGTCAGTGTGGGAATGGGATGGGGAATTAAAGTGTTTGCCAATTGGGAGATTATGTAGGAATCTGTCTAGGAATCAACAGATGTCTGAAGAAGGGTTTCGGCCCGAAATGTTGCCTATTTCCTTCAGTCTGAAGAACGGTTTTGGCCCGAAACGTTGCCTATTTCCTTCGCTCCTAAGATGCTGCCACACCCGCTGAGTTTCTCCAGCACTTTTGTCTACCTTTGATTTTTCAAGATTCAAGATTCAAGATTCAAGATACATTTAATTGTCACATGTGCCAGATGGCACAGTGAAATGAAATTCCCATACAGCCATACAATAAAAATGAAGAACACAACACACTATAGAATTTAACATAAAACATCCCCACACAGCAGAATCAAAGTTTCCCACTGTGTGGGAAGGCACCAAAGTCAGTCTCTTCCTCCACTGTTCCCCGTGGTCAGGGCCTCCCCAAGCCCTCCGCAGTTGCAGCTACGGGCGGCCCGATGTCCAGGACCGCTCGCCGGGGTGATACAAGTCCGACATCGGGGCTGCGGGACGTCCTCAGCGGCGTGGACACAGAGTCGGCCCCCTCCTACCGGAGTCGGCGGCTTCCAAAGTCCGCAGGCCACGCCGGGTGGAGACTGCTGCTGGAGACCCTCTGCAAGGCGCCCCAGGACTCCACGATGACGGCCAGCGCCGCCCGCGTTGGAAGTTCTCCGCACCAGAGCTCCACGATGTTGGAGCAACGGCGACCCAGGTAGGCATCGCCCGCTCCGCGGTGACTCCAGCACTGCGCCGCCGCTGTACCAGCCCCGGTCTGGTTCCCGGTCCCCGGCAGGAAAGGCCGCTCCGATCCAGCTGGTAGGCCGCGAGGTGGGGGGCGAGGACGCGACTCGGAGAAATAGTCGCGTCCCCGCCAGGAAGAGACTGGGAGACGGTTTCCCCCCTTACCCTGCCCCCCTCCCCCACATAGAAAAGTAAAAGTTTCCCCCTAAGGCAGACTTTGGACTAACTGAAAAAAAAAGATTGAAATGACAGACAGGTAGAGGCTGCTGCCAGTGCAGCGCCCCCTAGTGCAGTGCAGCGCCCCCCAGTGCAGTGCAGCGCCCCCTAGTCCAGTGCAGCGCCCCCTAGTGCAGTGCAGCGCCCCCTAGTGCAGTGCAGCGCCCCCAGTGCAGTGCAGTGCAGCGCCCCCTAGTCCAGTGCAGCGCCCCCTAGTCCAGTGCAGCGCCCCCTAGTGCAGTGCAGCGCCCCCCAGTGCAGTGCAGCGCCCCTAGTCCAGTGCAGCGCCCCCTAGTGCAGTGCAGCGCCCCCTAGTGCAGTGCAGCGCCCCCTAGTGCAGTGCAGCGCCCCCTAGTCCAGTGCAGCAGCGCCCCCTAGTCCAGTGCAGCGCCCCCTAGTGCAGTGCAGCGCCCCCAGTGCAGCACCCCCCCAGTGTGCAGCGCCCCCTAGTGCAGTGCAGCGCCCCCTAGTGCAGTGCAGCCCCCTAGTGCAGTGCAGCTCCCCCTAGTGCAGTGCAGCGCCCCCCAGTGCAGCGCCCCTAGTGCAGTGCAGCGCCCCCTCGTGCAGTGCAGCGCCCCCAGTGCAGTGCAGCGCCCCCAGTGCAATGCAGCGCCCCCAGTGCAGCGCCCCCAGTGCAGCGCCCCCAGTGCAGCACCCCTTTTCCAGCATCTGCAGTTCTTTCTTGAACTGATGTCTATCTATTGATTAAGAAATTGACTTGCATACATTTACGAAGGGGGTGCAAAATGGAGATGAATTCCTGTGGGCGGAGAATTCGAGGAGGATGTGTCACGGTTCTTCATGAATGGCAGATTGAGGGCATTTGTGAGGTGTTGCTGCTGCTCCCTGTATTTCTCTCAGTAATGTTGAGTGGTGATGATCATGTCCACAACATCGCTAGATAGATGGAATACATATTGTGACTCAGAGAGAAGATCCTCGATCAATGGAAGGTGGCAGTTAAGGAGGACCTGGGTGATGACTCTCTCTCTCTCTCTCTCTCACTCTCTCTGATATAATGACTATGGATTCATCTCCCTTTATGAATTTGATCATGATTACTGCATCGCTGATGTTCGCTGGCAGCTTTTTGAATTGCAGCAGGGATATCATTTGCTCCCATGGAGTTATTATTTCAGGGTTGGGATCACTTCCCATCACTGTCCTCAATCTTTCCCACTGGGATGTTGCATCTCCCATGCAACCATCTTGTTCTGAGTGGAGTTAATCTACAGGAAAAGGTGAACATTGAAAATTAAAAGTTGGACATTGCTATCTCCACTTCAGAACCAAGGTTCAGTCACTGAACCTCAATGTACAATCAGCATTGACTCACACAGGATTATTCGAAAAGATCTATCACTTTACTGGGACAGTTCACCCATTAATCCATTGAATTACAACGGAACCATTATTGTTAACTAGGCTGCATCAACAGCTTCATTTGCCCAATTAGACCTATTCAATCAGAAAATGGCAACAAGGCTGAACTAGACAGCATGCTGTGGGATGAAGTCAAGAATGCTTTTATCATGGAGAGAATCATAGCTGAAGAGTTCTTCAAGGTTTTCCTTCCTGTGGATGTCAATTATCCTTGAGAAGCTCTCCTCTGTACTTAACTCACAGCAGTGTGAGCCTTCAGAAGTTGGACTGCAGATGATCTTGAGGGGAACTAAAAATCCTTGCAACATGGTCGTCAGCAAGTTGCTGGGCCTCTGGCATTATCTGATCCACTGTCTGTACTTTAGATCTATGTTTCAAGTTGGACTTCAACCATCAAGGCCCATAAAACTGTTTATATTCCTTTGAGTGTTTGCAAAGTTCTAAATGTTAAGATTTCTGTTCAATACGTAGCTCCTGTATCTTTTGGTCGTCTTCGGCTGCTGGGGTTATTGAGGAAGCCAATGTGTGAAATTCACATTCTCTCATAGGAAAGACAGGAGGTACTTACTGAGACAGGTCAGTGGGTAGTTTGGGTGTCAGGAAGCTTATGCTGCATCCAGTGGGATTGTGAGAGGGAACTTATTCCTACAGAGAATACACTGACTGAGGAGATGGTAGAGACAGACACTCTGGCAACATTTACAAAGTACCTAGACCAACACTTAAATTACCAAGTTATAGAAGTGTATAGACTTAATGCAGGTTAATAGAACTAGTATAGGTGAGTTCAATGGTTACACAAAAAAGCTGGAGAAACTCAGCGGGTACAGCAGCATCTATGGAGCGAAGGAAATAGGCAACGTTTCGGGCCGAAACCCTTCTTCAGACTGATCGGGGGCGGGGGTGGGTGGTGACAAGAAAGGAAAAAGGAGGAGGAGCACGAAGGCTGGGGGATGGGAGGAGACAGCAGGGGGACTGAGGAAGGGGAGGAGACAGCAGGGACTAACAAAATTGGGAGAATTCGATGTTCATGCCCCCAGGATGCAGACTCCCCAAACGGAATATGAGGTGCTGTGCCTCCAATTTCCGGTGCTGCTCGCTGTGGCCATGGAGGAGACCCAGGACAGAGAGGTTGGAGACGGAGTGGGAGGGGGAGTTGAAGTGCTGAGCCACCGGGAGGTCAGCTTGGTTATTGCGGACCGAGCGGAGGTGTTCGGCGAAACGATCGCCCAACCTACGCTTTGTCTCACCGATATAGATCTGCTGACATCTAGAGCAGCGGACGCAGTAGATGAGGTTATCATCTAGGTGAGTTCAATGTTCAGCATGGATATGGTGTGTTTAGTTTTAGATTAGAGTTTAGAGATATAGCGTGGAAACAGGCCCTTCGGCACACCGTGTCCACGCCGACCAGCGATCCCCACACATTAACGCTATCCTATACCATTGGCAGGATCAAACCTGGGTCTCTGGCACTTAAAGGCAGCAACTCTCCCGCTGCTCCACATGCCTCACCGTGTGCTGAAGGTTTTTTTTTTCTCTATTGTACGACTCTTTGACTATTTAGGAGGCTGGAGAAACTTTGGTTCCATTCGGAATCCACTTTCTCCTTTTTGAATGACTATTGATCAGCGACCTCCCGGATGGCAGAGGAAATGAAATGGTGTGGTCACCCTGTGGCTGGAGAATGATCAAGTTGTCAGTGAGACACAGTCTGTGGTGAGCAGTCTTTACAAGCTCTCTGGGAACTTCCACATTTATGGGAAGTCTGAAGATGGGTTTTGGCCCGAAACGTTGCCTATTTTCTTCGCTCCATAAATGCTGCTACACCCGCTGAGTTTCTCCAGCATTTTTGTGCACCTTCCACATTCATGTGCTGGCACCAATACCTTTGTCACCACCATTGTTTCTGAGCTTGGCTGATAGAAGTAACTGCCCCAATCAGCAACCATTGTTACACATGCGGACATCTGTGCAGTCCTTGCTTGGACGTTAATGTAAATTAACAGAAGGCAATGGTGTGTGATCCTTTTGTGAAATTACACTTATTTAAGGAATGACTTGATTGGAGTTGTGGTGGAGTCCTGACTAATATGAAAATGAAAATCAGTTCCATTGACCAGTAGGAGATTAATTGAAACCCCTCAAGCCGGCAGCAGCACACAGGGAATCTGTTTACCACTGATCATAGACACAAACATCTGGAGTAACTCAGAGGGTCAGACAGCATCTCCGAAGAAAAGGAATAGGTGATGTTTTGGGTCAAGACCCTTCTTCAGACTGAGAGTGTGAGGGAAAAGGGAAATGAGAGATATAGACGACATAGAGAGATATAGAACAAATTAATTAAAAATATGCAAAAAAAGTAACGATGATAAAGGAAACAGGCCATTGTTAGCTGTGTGCTAGGTGAAAATGAGTTACAGACAATGAGACTCAACAAGATGACTTTGAAGCTTGAACAATGTGTGGGGGAGGGACACAGAGAGAGAGAGGGGTTGTAAAAGTTACTTGAAGTTAGAGAAATCAGTATTCATACCGCTGCGTTGTAAGCTGCCCAAGCGAAATATGAGGTGCTGAACAGTCAGCTATGGATTTACAGCGATTCTGTGGAAGCCGAGGAGAGATCTATCCAGACCACAGGCTTTTAATAGTGGCCCTTATGATCAGCCAGCGTCAGGAACTATCAGACCACCCATTGAAAACTTGCTCAATGTTTCAATTCACAGCTATGGTGACACAATAGTTTAACTGAATTCCATCTATTAACAATGGGATAACATCCACAGCAGAAGGGTCTTGACGCAAACTTCACCCATTCCTATCCAGAGATACTGCTGAGTTACGCCAACATTTTGAGTCGAACTGTGTTTATCCAGTAATTACACTGGACTGTATCAAATGAACCAAGTGACGTGTCAACAGATCCTTTAACTTATGAGGCAACTGCTTTGATAAATCTGCAGAATTGATTTAATAACTTGAATAATGCCTGAAAGAACAGGAGAATTAATGAAAGGAAGTTGTAGCAGCACGTTCATGAATGTATGGAAATTATTTTAAATCCATGTATAGGTTGAGCTTGTCGCTACAATATTAATTGCCCCGGCTTTGTTGGCCTTGCTGGAGTGAATGGGACTGACAATCTTGTGTGAATGCAGGCTGTGGCGAGATGGATTCCCATGGCATAATTAAACATGGATTCTGTGGTTTTGACTCAGTGGTGATGAAGAAATAGCAATATATGACTGTCAGAATTGTGTGCGATTTGAAGGTTTTGGCCATTTTCATGTCCTTACTACACCTGTGCTTCTGGGTGGCATATGTCAAGGGTTGAGGAAGTGCTTTTGCCCGAAGTCTGGCTGAGATGCAGTGATGTGGCCTTTAGATGGTATTCACCACACCCAGGTTTGTCTGGTAGTGAAGGAAGACAATGTTTAACGGAAAGAACAGGCTGAAAATCAGAAAGGTCTTTTTTCCTGAAAAAGTGTTGCACATTTTTAAACTGCACACATCTGAGCAAATGGACAGCATTACATTGTGTGCCCAAGCTTACCCTCAAAAGGTGTTGAGCATTTTTAAGTTGCACACTTCTGGACACATGGGCATAGTTACATTACTTGTCTGAGTTACTTCCTTGCTGTGAAAGTCCATCAGACATTGAATGATGTGGAGCCTCTGTAGCCACACAATTCGCGAGACTAGTCCAGTTACATTTCTGGTCAATGGTGACCCCTGCATTGGAAATGGAATCAAAGTAAAAGGTATTGCCAATGACTGTCGAGGCATGGTGTTCAGGTTTATAGTTTTTGAGTGGTTGCAGAAAGAATAAAACTCTTAGACAAACACAAAATGCTGGAGTAACTCAACGGGACCGGCAGCATCTCTGGAGAGAAGGAATAGGTGACGTTTCGGGTTGAGACCCTTCCTCAGACCCTTAGAAAACTCTTAGCTGTCAGAATAAAACTCAAGTGGGTGACGGTGAAACTAGTAAGTCGACCTAGGTGGGGGAGGGACAGAGAGAAAGAGGATGCATGGATTACTTGAAGTTAGAGAAATCAATATTCATACCGCTGTGCTGTAAGTTGCCCAAGCGCTGCGGTAGAGTTCCTCTTCTGGGAAAACACTGTAGTTATTTCTAACAATGAAGATCAAAGGTGTTGAGGCAAGGGACAAGGAGCAGAATGGGCTGTGACTGTGCTTTAAGACAATGCCGAGAGAGTGAGTATAGGGCCCAACTTCAAGTAACCCTTGCAACCCCTCTATCTCCAGCCCCTCTCCCACCCTAGTTGTCGCACTCATTATTACCTTCCCCACAGCCAACAATGGACCATTGTGGGGCTCCACCGTTCCTTGATTGTTGCTTTTAGCATATCTTTCATTCATTTGTTTTATGTACCTCCTATATCTCTTGTTTCCCTCTCCCCTGACTCTCAGTCTGAAGAAGGGTCTCGACCCGAAATGTCACCTATTCCTTTTCACCAGAGATGCTGCCTGACCTGCTTAGTTACTCCAGCTTTTTGTGTCTACCTTTAGACACAACATGGGCGGGTAGCACAGTGGAAAGCGGTAGAGTTTCTGTCTTACAGCTCCATACAACTGGGTTTGATCCTGACCACGGGTGCTGTCTGTACAGAGTTTGTACGTTCTCCCTGTGACCTCGTGGGTTTAATCCGGGTGCTCTGGTTTCCTCCCACACTCAAAAGACGTACTGGTTTGTGGCTTCAGTAAAAATTGTAAATTTTCCCTCGTTTATAGTAGGATAGTACTAGTGTATGGGGTGATCGGACTCGGTAACCCAAAGGGCCTGTTTCCCCGCTGTATCTCTAAGGTCTACAAGCATGAATTTTGTTATGAACTGTAAAATTAACAGCTGCGACTAACATTGCTTTAACCAGTGAAGAATTTTAACAAATACACAGGCAGCAATGAATGACTGGTTATTAATTTATGTTCCCTATTTATACACTGAAGGACAGCTGACTTTCTCTACATCCCATTTTTATATTTTTAGCAGCAAATCCCTTGACAACACTCAAGTACATAGAGAATGTTGTGTAGTGAGTAATTGGCACATGAAGTGTGTTTCCCTGAATCCCAGTTTGCTTGTTTTATTCTCCCCTCCCTATTTTTCCTTGCAAGTATTGTTTTAAGCCGTGAGATTTGTCTTGAACTTGACAGTTGCTCCCACTGAGTACAAGTGGGAGATTAACAGCCCTGGGCCAAACATTGGATTCATGTTGGCTGGCAGACACGTCCATTGTCATTGCTGGAGAGATGGAGAATGCATTTGTTTTGTTCGCAAACAAATCCCATTGTGTTGGTTATACTTTATGGGGGGAAGTGAAAGGGGACGCATGCTGTCAACACCCAAAATGACTCCACTGGTGAAGGCAATGTCTGCATGAAGAAATAAAGTGCATTTATGCATCGCCTGTCACAGCCTGAGTTCTTTCCCCTGCAACCGCAGGAGATGCAACACCTGTCCCTATACATCCTCCCTCGACCTTTTCCAGGGACCCCAACAGTCCTTGCAGGTGAGGCAGAGTTTCCCTTGCACCTCCTCCAACATTCATCTACTGTATCTGCTGTTTTAGGTGTGGACTCCTACATATTAGAGAAACCAAGCGTAGATTAGGTGATTGTTTTGCTGAACACCTCCGCTCAGCCCAGTTGCTAAACACTTTAAGTTCCCCTCCCATTCCCACACTGACCTTTCTGCCCTGGACCCCCTCCACTGTCAGAGTGAGGCCAAATGCAAATTGGAGGAACAGCACCTCGTATATATTCACTTGGGCAGCTTACACCCCATCTAACTTGAAGTAACCCTTGCATTCTCTCTCTCCCCTCCCGCTCCCCACCCCTCGTACTGAGTTTCACTGTTTGTATCACTTGTTACCACGTTCCCACAGCCAACAATGAACCATTGTGGGCTCCACCTTTCCTTGATCATCATTGCTGGCTTTGATTTGTCCTTTTGCATACCATTCATTCATTTTTTCTGTGTACCTTTTCATATCTCTCTTTTCCCTTTTCCCTGACACTCAGTCTGAAGAAGTGTCTCGACCCGAAACACCACCTATTCCATTCCTCCAGAGATGATGCCCAGACCTGCTGAGTTATCCCAGCTTTTAGTGTGAACCAGTATTTCCAAAACACACTTTAACATGTCATCACTGCTGTATAGAGCAGCCTATTTATGCTCAGCAAGCTTCACCAAACAGCAATGTATTGTTGAGGCCAAAACTTGTTCCAATGCTTTTGCTCAAAGGACGTCTGAAGTCTAAGGATGTTTTACTTCAACATTAGACAGAAAATGGGAGTACATCGCAGTAACTCCTCCAAAAGTTTGTTGGGCAGTATTTAAACCTAGATTACTTCCCTTGTCTGTGTGGAACTGTAACCCACAACCTACAACACTGAGGCAAGTGTGGTAAAATTTATGGGTTGCAATTCTGTCACTTGTGCTGCACGAATCTTATCTTCAATAAACCTAACTTGACTTGGAGTCCGCTCTCGCTCTCTCTCTCTCTCTCTGTCTCTCTCCGTCTCTCTCTCTCTCTGATTTGTTTAGACAACGCGCAGAACCAAAGTTTTTCACTGTACCCAGCAGGACGTTAGCTTGATGATGCAATGGTTTCTGGTGGAGTCGGCAAGGACGAGGCTTGGCAGTGAATGTGGATGAATAGACTGACTGCTCTCAACATCCAGGACTGAATTTGAAGAATGGTCCCTTGAGGAGTAACTGAAGTAACAATATTCTTTGTAAGAAAGATCTGCAGATGCTGATTTAAACTGAAGATTGACATAAAATGCTGGAGTAACTCAGCGGGTCAGGCAGCATCACAGGAGAAAATAAATAGGTGATGTTTCGGGTCGAGACGCTTCTTCAGACTGTACTCTATCACGAGCTAGCAAATATAGGGATGGAGTGCAGAGTGAGTGCTATTTAAAAGAAGGCCCTTTAGTGTTTGATGCTTTTCCAATAAGAAAATTGCTGAGTGAATTTTTTTTTCAATCTGAAAATGCTGAAAAACTAAAATGTTGCAAACACTCAATAATCAGGCTGCAAGAGAAACAGAGTTAACGTTGATGGGCTGAGAAGGAGGAAAAAGTAAGCTTGTTAAGCCTCAGGGAGGGAACGGAGGAGGTTTCTGATTAGATAAAATCAGGGTGACCAGAGGGATAAAAGATGTAAAGGTTATCTGGTCATTGGGTGAATGGGAGCTGTTAAAGAGGGAGAACATAGACTAAATAATGTAGAAACGAGGAACTGCAGATGCAATAGGAGTAATTCAGCGGGTCAGGCAGAGTGTCTGGGGAACATGGATCGCTGATGTTTTGGGATGAGACCCTTCTTCAGACCGTTTGTAAGGGGGATAAGGAGTAGACAGCTGGAAGCGGGGAGAGGCAGGACAAATCAAGGCAAATAACAGGTGGTCACAGGCGAGGGGGGAGGAAGATGGTTGGAACAAAGGCTAGATAAAAGCAGAAGATGTGGGACAGGGTTGAAGAGTTGTGAATTGTAAAGCCAGAGAGCGGGGAGTTGTGGTGGGCGTCGTGCAGAGAGGAGGGGAGAAATCGATGGGGAAGTGTGTGGGACAAAGGTGGGAGATGTGGGAGGAGTTAGTTACAGGTTACCGAAAATTGGAGAATTTGATGTTCATGCCGTTGGGTTGTAAGCAACCTAGGAGTAATATGCGGTCTGTTTCCCTAGTCTGCATGTGGCCCCTTTCTGGCAATGGAGGAAGTCCAGGACGGAAAGGTCAGAATCTGATAGAGAATGATCCCAGGGATTATTTAGGCTAATGCATGAGGAGCATTTGAAGGCGCTGGGCCCCTCTCGCTGGAGTTTAGAAGGAAGAGGAGAATCTCATTGAAACCTACTGGATAATGAAAAGCCTACATAGAGTGGATGTGAAAAAGATGTTTCCAGTAATGGGAGAGTCCGGAACCAGAGGATACAGCCTCAGACTAAAAAACATACCTTTAGAATAGAGGTGAGGAGGAATTTCTTCAGTCAGCTGAGTGTGAATCTGTGGAATTCATAGAAAATTGGTGCAGGAGGAGGCTATTTTGCCCTACAAGTCAGCACCACCATTCATTGTGATCATGGCTGATCATCCACAATCAGTAACCCGTGCCTGCCTTCTCCCCATATCCCTTGATTCCGCTAGCCCCTAGAGCTCTATCTAACTCTCTTTTAAATGTATCCAGTGAATTGGCCTCTACTGCTTTCTGTGGCAGAGAATTCCACAAATTCACAACTCTCTGGGTGAAAATGTTTTTCTCATCTCAGTTCTAAATGGCCTTCCCTTTATTCTTAGACTGTGACCCCTGGTTCTGGACTACCCCAACATTGGGAACCTTTTTCCTGCATCTAGCTTGTCCAGTCCTTTTATGATTTTATATGTCTCCATGAGAATCCCTCTCATCCTTCTAAATTCCAGTGAATATAAGCCCAATCTTTTCTCATAAGACAGTCCCGCCATCCCGAGGATTAACCTTGTCAAACTACCCTGCACTGCCTCAATAGCAAGGATGTCCTACCTCAAATTAGGAGACCAAAACTGCACACAATACTCCAGATGTGGTCTCACCAGGGCCCTGTACAACTGCAGAAGGACTTATTTACTCCTATACTCAAATCCTCTCGTTATGAAGGCCAACAAGCCATTAGCTTTCTTCACTGCCTGCCTAACCTGCATGTTTACTTTCAGTGACTGGTGTACAAGGACACCCAGGTCTCGTTGCACTTCCCTTTTTCCCAATCTGACACCATTGAGATAATAATCTGCCTCCTTGTTCTTGCTGCCAAAATTGATAACCTCACATTTATCTACATTATACTGCATCTGCCATGCATCTGCCCACTCGCACAACCTGTCCAAGCCACTCTGCAACCATCCTTTTTGCAGTTTACACTTCCACCCAGCTTTGTATCATCTGTAAATTTGCTAGTGTTACGTTTAATTCCATCTTATAAATCACTAATATATATATTGTAAATAGTTGCGGCCCCAGCACCGAGCCTTGCGGCACTCCACGCGCCTCTACCTGCCATTCTGACAGGGACCCATTTATTCCTACTCTTTGTTTCCTGTCTGCCAACCAATTCTCTATCCATGTCAATACCCTCCCCCCAATACCATGTGCTCTAATTTTGCCCACTAATCTCCTGTGTGGGACCTTATCAAAGGCTTTCTGAAAGTCCAGATACACTACATCCACTGGTTCTCCTTCATCCATTTTACATGTCACATCCTCAAAAATGTCCAGAAGATTAGTCAAGCAGGATTTATCCTTCATAAATCCATGCTGACTTGGACTAACCCTTTTACTACAATCGAAATGCGCCGTTATTACTTCTTTAATAATTGACTCCAGCATTTTCCCCACCACCGATGTCAGGCTAACCAGTCTATAATTCCCCATTTTCACTCTCTTTCCTTTCTTGAAAAGTGGGATAACATTAGCCATCCTTCAATCCTTAGGAACTGATCCTAAAACTATAGAACATTGGAAAATGATCATCAATGCATCCACGATTTCTAGAGACACGCCCTTGAGTTCCCTGGGATACAGACCATCAGACCCTGAGGATTTATCAGCCTTCAGTCCCATCAGTCTCCCCAACAATATTTCTCACCTAATGCAAATTTCTTTCACTTCCTCTGTCTCCCTATATCCTCTGTCCTCCAATACATCTGGGAGGTTGTTTGTGTCTTCCTTAGTGAAGACAGAACCAAAGTACCTGTTCAACTCTTCTGCCATTTCCTTGTTTCCGATAATAATTTCACCTGTTTCTGCCTTTAAGGGACCCACATTTGTCTTTACTAATCTTTTTTCTCTTAACATACCTAAATAAGCTTTTACTATCCTTCTTTATATTCTTGGCCAGTTTATCCACGTACTTTATCTTTTCAGCCTGTATTGCCCTTTTTCTTTCTGATGTCCTTTGAATGTTTCCCAATCCTCTGGCTTCCCGCTACTCTTTGCTATATTATACACCTTTTCTTTTAGTTTTATTCCATCCCTAACTTCCCTTCTCAGCCACTGTTGCCTCTTACTCCCCTTAGAATCTTTCTTCCTCCTTGGAATGAAATGATCCAGCATCTTCTAGATTATGCCCAGAAATTCCTGCAATTGCTGTTCCACCGTCATTCCTGCTGGGATCTTTTTCCAGTCAACCTTGGCCAGCTCCTCTCTCGTGCCTTCCTAGTTGCTTTGTTCAACTGCAACACTAACACTTCTGATTTAACCTTCTCCCTCTCAAATTGCAGGTTAAAACTTATCATATTATGGTCACTATCTTTATTTACCTTGAAACCCGTTATTATATCTGGTTCATTAGACAACATTAAAGCCAGAATTGGCTTCTCTCTGGTAGGCTCCAGTACAAGCTGCTCTAAGAATCCATCTCGGAGGCATCTGGGGTCCAGAACCAATCTGATTTTCCCAGTCTACCTGCATATTGAAATCTCCCATAACCACAGTGGCATTACCTTTGTTACATGCCAGTTTTAACTCCTGCTGCAACTTACACCCTACATCCGGGCTACTATTTGGGGGCCTGTAGATAACACCAATTAGTGACTTCTTGCCTTTACAATTCCTCATCTCAAACCACAGTGACTCTACCTCGTCAGTCCCTATGTCACCCCTCACAAGGGACTAAATTTCATCCCTCACCATCAGAGCTACCCCACCTCCACTGCCTACCTGCCTGTCCTTTCTATAGGATGTATAACCCTGAATATTCAGTTCCCAGTCCCGATCCTCCTGCAGCCACGTCTCTGTAATCCTCACAATGTCATATCTACCAATCTCTAACTGAGCCTCAAGGTCATCCACTTTACTTCTTATACTTCGCGCATTCATTTTTTAATACTTTTAATCCATTACTCACCTCACCTTTCACATGAATTCCTATTTCACTTGGCCATACTCTCCTATCCCTTTGTGAGCTTTCTGTTCCATTATTTCTGGTGTCTTTCTTAACTTTTCCTATACTTCTTTCCCTTTAACTCCATCCTTGTATTTTCAATTTGTCTCCCCCCCCCCCACTAGTTAGTTTAAACCCACACGTGTAGCAGTGGCAACAGACGGCAGTGTAAGCCAAGACATTGGGTATTTTTGAAGCAGAGATTGATAGGTTCTTGATTAGTAAGGGCATCAAAGTTATGTGGAGGCTGGAGAATGGGGTTGAGAGGGAGAACTTTATCAGCCACGAATTAATGCTTCAATTGCCTATCATCAGAACAGGAAAAGCAAGAAATCAAACAAGTTTTAAGTTACATGGAAGGGGAGGTGGATGGGACAAAGAGAATGTCAGTGTCAGGGTGAGTGATACAAGTGGTGGTTTTGCCTGTTGTGAGAGGGTGGTGACTGATGCTCAATCACAGATGATTGTTTTGCAAATAATATAATAGAAAATAAATGAAAATGGATGATAGGAAGGCCATAGTGGAATGGTGCATATGGAACTATTCAAAGAAAGCTGCGAGTCTGGCTAAATAGTTGAACATTTTCTTCCAGTTCCCATTCTATTGCCTGCACTGCGCAGTGTGTACTAATGGTCCTGTTTCATCTGCTTCTGCTTGAAGCCACACTCGATGACCAAAGATCAAACACAGCTATCCTGTACCATATGCAGTTATCACAGAATGTCAAAACTTTAGCCAGTCACTCATTCCACAGTGTTGTGCAATCAAGCCACTGCACTTTGTAAATTCATCAGCCTGCTTCCTGTAGTATTGCATAAAATAAACTAAAAAAAATTAAATACGTACAGAGAATTCAAAAAGGTTCCCTATTAATCTGAGACCCAAGGAACTGTAGATGCTACAATCTTGAGGTAAAGAAAAAGTGATGAAGTCAAAGCCCTGTCCCACAGTATGAGTTAATTCAAAGATCTCTCCCGAGTTTGCCCTGATTCGAACTCGGAGATTTACGGTAATGGCCACTAGTCGGTACTCGGGGCTCTCGTGGACATTTTTCATCATGTTGAAAAATCTTCACGAGTCGTCCCGTGCTTACCTGCCGTTAGCGAGTCTTCCTGAATACCTGCTGTTAGTGTTACGAGCCGCTAAGAGACGTCCCTGAGCTCCGACTTACCCGCTACGTCCATTCTCCGTGCTTACCACGAGTTTCTTTCTTTTTTAAACTCGGGAGAGCTCTTGAATGAACTTGCATCGTGGGACAGGGCCATAACTGAATGGGTCAGGCAGCATTTCTGAAGGGAATGGACAGGCAATATTTCAGGTCAGGATTCTACCTCTGACCCGGAATGTCATCTGTCATTTCCCTTAGGAAATGCTGCCTGACCCACTGAGTTACTTTAGCACATTGTGATCTGCTGATAATCAAAAGGTCATATGGTCATAAGGAATAGGAGTAGAATTAGGCCATTCGGCCCATCAAGTCTACTCCGCCATTCAATCATCGCTGATCTATCTCTCCCTCCTAACCCCATTCACCCGCCTTCTCCCCATAACCTCTGACACCAGTACTAATCAAGAATCATCTGGGCAGTTCTTCTAAGGAACCTGTTTTATTCAATAAAATTCCAAAAACTGTTATGCACTTTGAAGTCCAAGATAACAATTACTGTCCAAAATGAAATGGGTAGCAATCAGAACTTTAAGCAGCAGAGAATGAACCAAAATGATATTATCAACATGTACCATCAACTTGCTGAGTTGAAGTTCTCCCAAATATACCTCGCATTTTCTCTATCACCACATTATGTCCAATTCGTAACTGTTTTCAGTTTTGGAGTTTATAGTGAAGTTGCACTTTTCTTACAAAACTTCGAAACTTAAGCAAAAATGGGGCATCCATTGCCGGCATTTCCTGCAAATGTTTTTTTTCCCTTCATTTTGTTGATGCACAAAATATCTCTAATCCTTCACTTCACAGTCATATCAAATTGGCAGCAGAAGTATTTTCAGTCAGGGCCAGAGATCTCATTGCGTTTCCTTTGGCATCTAGCCAGCAGGAAGAGAGATGCTGTTCTCCAGTTCCTCTCTCTGCCCTTTCAAGGCAGACATTAAACCCATTTATTTCAATTAAGGATGCATTAAGGATTCATACAAAAGCAGCGGAAATTGGAAAAGATACCTTATTATCTTGAGCCATTCGTGAGCCCCTAAATCATGCCTGCTTGCAGTTTATTAAAAGGATGTTCTCGCAAGTTCAGTGAAATCAGAGGGAAAGGTGCAGGTGATGGGGCGTAGGAGAGTTGATAGCAACCCAGTACTGATCAACAAGCAAGAAAAAATTGTGTAATTATATGCTGACTACAAGAAAGAAACCAGAATGTAGCAAATGATTGTTATGCAACTCTTATTTAACATTGAAGATAGACGCAAAATGCTGGAGTAACTCCGTGGGACAGGCAGCATCTCTGGAGAGAAGGAATGGGTGGTGTTTCAGATCGGGACCCATCTTCACACTGAGAGTCAGGGGAGAGGGAGAGTAGAGATATGGAAGTGCAAGTTGTGAAAATGACAGGTCAAAGCAGACAATGTCCGAGGAGACGTAGAATGGTTCATTGTTAGCTGAGGGGGAGATGACAACAAGGCATACAATAAAAACATCACCCATTCCTCCCCACAGATGCTGCCTGTACTGCTGAGTTACTCCAGCGTTTTGTGTCTATCTTCGGTGTAAACCAACATTTGCAATCCCCTTTTTACACATCTTATTTAACATTGATATAAACATAAAGTATTCGAGAAAGGTCAAAAAGTAAGAAAACAAGTAGTCAACCAATGCATCTGAATAAACAAAGACCGATAGGAAAAAATCCAAAGAGTGATAACAGATACTCCATTCATAAGGGGATAAAACCTTAAATGATCAAGGATCCACACACTTACACAGTGGAATAATTGTAATAATGACTGCTGTGAAGTGAGCAGACATGAACATGAGATTTGCATTGACCATGGTCCAGCAAAGATCAATGAGATAAATGGTGAGATAATCTGTTTGTATGTGCTTGGTTGAAGGATTACCATTGGTTGGAAGATGTAGGCATCAGACCATTTTCTGCCTCCATACCTTCTCAGGCAACAGATTCCAGTTTCAATCACCCTCTGTGAGAAAATATTGCCTCTCAGAAATCTTCCACTTAGGTCTTCTTGTCTTAGACATCCCCACCATAGAAAAAAGATTTGTCCTGTCTACTCTATTTATCTCCTTTTATAATTTTGTATACCTCCATCAGGTCCCCCTCAGCCATCTCTGCTGCAGAGAATACAAACCCAGCCTATCCAGATTCTCCTCACAATTGAAATTTTCCATTCTGGGAAACATCCTGGTGAGTCTTCCTGCACGTTCTCCAACATAGTCACATCCCTCTTCTAGCGTGGCACCAGAACTGTTTCAGATGTGGCCTTACCAATGTTTTATATAGGTACTCTCTGTCTGTACAGATGCCACCTTCTCCAGAACTGGTCACAGTGCTTCAGGAATCAAAGCTCTCCCTCCTGAACCATCTCCCCTGCCACACATTCAACTTCATAGTTGTTTTTTCTACTATCACTGATGATTAGCACTGGGGATAATCTGGAAATGACTCTAAATCCCTGCTTCTTCACCACTTCCTTAACTCCTTTAGGCCTGTCTGCAGGTTCTTAACACTTTCCGAACCTATGCCTTTGATATCATGATGTACCAAGCCTCAGGTTGTCTTCTTTCCCCTCCCACAATATTCTCAGTGATATCCTGGGTCCTGAGTCCTGGCACCAGCGAGGCAATATATTAAGAAGATAGACACATAAAGTTGGAGTAACTCAGCGACTCAGACAACATCTCTGGAGAAAAAGAATAGGTGACGTTTCAGGTCGAGATATAATATCATATAATATAATACATTATCCATCAACTTCACTGATTTTCCTAACAGCAATTGCTTCCTCTTGGTGATTTTGCTACATGTGGATTATCCTTTGGTCAGTTAGATTTAACATAGAATTGTTACCAGCTGGAAGGAGGCCATTTGGCCCATTGAAAAACGCCTGTTCTCCGTAAAGCTGAGCCTTTCCATGTCCTAATAATATCCTCACTGTTAATCACACCCCCAGGTTTCCTCCATTCTGCAAATTTCCAAATGGACCCCAAGTCATCAGTATATAAGCATTAAAAAAATAGCAACGAGAATATAATTGCTCACAATCCTCAAATCAGACAAACAACCATTCACCTTGAGGGCTTCTTGTGGTAGAATCTCGAACACAGCTGAAAAATATGGGATATATATATAAGATATTATATAAGCTAGCACATATGATATATAAGATGGAGATGCAGAAAATCCTTTTCTCATTGGCGACTGAGATTCTTTGGAACCCTCTTCCTCAAAGGGTGGTAGGAGCAGAGTAACAGATTATTTTCAGGCAGATTTATTAATAGCAAAGGAATGAAAAGTGGCTTTGACAGCATTTGGAGTTGAGGTTACAATCTTGTTGAATGGCAGAGCAGGTTTGACGGGTGGCATGGTCTGTTCCTGTTGCTATTTGGTATGACTCTCTGTCCTTAAGCCAATCTTTTACCCATGCTATAATTGATCCTTGTATTTATGGGTCTCAAGTTTATCAATCAATCTGTAAAGTGAGACTTTGACGAACATGTTCTGAATAATCAGGAGGTCGACATCTCAACCATTTGCTTCATCACCCTTCTCTGTTACCACATCAAATATTCCATCTGATTAGTCAATCACATTCTGCTGGTTCATCTTGATTAACTTTAGCTTCTCAAAGTGCTTATTATGGTTTTCCTTGAAAAAATGCACCCTCTTTGGTCACATTATATCCCTTTAAACCCTCCCTCTCAACTTACTATATTCAGGTCAGTTTCCTTCAGTGTATGTTCTATCTCTATTGTCTTGCAGCGTACCTGCGCTTTGCTTCTCCAACCTTCCTCCTAAGTGAGTTGCATGTATCATCTACAAAAGCACTGCAGTCACTCATCCAGCCCACTGCAAAAACACTGTTCAAATCTGCCACCTCTACCATATGTATCACAATACTCTCGCCTCTGTTTATTTTCTCTTTTGCACCACCTAAGGTACTCACTTATGGACACAAAGGGCAACAAAGTGCTGGAGTAACTCAACAGGTCAGGCATCTTCTCTGGAGAACCTGGATGTTTCGGGTCGAGATTTTCTACTCCTATTTCGTATGATTTGCTTGAATAGCAGCGCTTGCAGCGGCGGAGACCCGGGTACGATCCCAACTACGGGTGCTGTCTTCTACGGTGATGATACCTTCTCCCCGTGACCGTGTGGGTTTTCTCCAAGATCTTCGGTTTTCTCCCACACTCCAAAGATGTACAGGTTTGTAGGTTAATTGGCTTGGACTAGGTAGACAATAGACAATAGACAATAGACAATAGACAATAGATGCAGGAGTAGGCCATTCAGCCTGATCATCCAAAATCAGTACCCTGTTCCTGCCTTCTCCCCATATCCCTTGATTCCGCTATCATTAAGAGCTCTATCTTTAACTCTCTCTTGAAAGCATCCAGAGAATCAGCCTCCATTGCCTTCTGAGGCAGAGAATTTCAAAGATTCACAACTCTCTGGGTGAAAAGGTTTTTCCTCATCTCCATTCTAAATGGCTTACCCCCTTATTCTTAAACTGTGGCCCCTGGTTCGGGATTCCACCAACATCGGGAACACATTTCCTGCCTCTAGTGTGTCCAATCCTTTAATAATCTTAAATGTTTCAATAAGACACCCTCTCATCCATTCTAAATTCCAGTGTATACAAGCCCAGTTGCTCCATTCTTTCAACATATGACAGTCCCGGCATTCCGGGAATTAATCTCGTGAACCTACGCTGCACTCCCTCAATAGCAAAAATGTCCTTCCTCAAATTTGGCGACCAAAGCTGCACACAATACTCCAGGTGTGGTCTCACCAGGGCCCTGTACAACTGCAGAAGAACTTATTTGCTCCGATACTCAACTCCTCCTGTTATGAAGGCCAATTTATGATTGCCAATGAAGGCCAAGTTATGATTGGCTTTTTTCACTGCCTGCTGTACCTGCATGCTTATTTTCAGTGACTGATGTACAAGGACACCCAGATCTCATTGCACCTCCCATTTTCCTAACATGACACCATTCAGATAATAATCTGCCTTCCTGTTCTTGCCACCAAAATGGATAACCTCACATATCCACATGAAACTGCATCTGCCATGCATCTGCCCACTGACCCAACCTGTCCAAGTCACTCTGCATCCTCATAGTGTCCTCCTCACAGTTCACACTGCCACCCAGCTTTGTGTCATTTGTAAAATTGTCTCTAGTGTGTGTTGGATATTGTTACTATGTGGGGATCGCTGGTCGGTGTGGACCCGGTGGGCCGAAGGGCCTGTTTCCATGCTGTATCTCTAAACTAAAAACTGAACTAAACTAAATATGTATTGTCATTGGGAATAAATTTCCTGAATTCCTTGTCCAACACTGGGAGTAACTTCACCAGAAGAATCCAGTGATTCTAGAAGGTTGCTTACTACCAACTTCTCACGGGCAATTAGCAATGGGTAACAAATTCTGGCCTTACCAAGAAAAGAATTTTACAAAAATCCAACCAGAAGCACACTGATATTGGAAGCTGTGCTGAACTTCCCAGCTGTGATCAGGCAATTGAATCATCCTACCACAACCAGAGACCAGTGCTGAACTACTATCTACCACTTTGATGACTCTCGGACTATCTTTGACAGAACATCGCCGGCTTTAGCTTGCACTAAATGTAATTCCCTTATCATGTATCTATACACTGTAAATGGATTAATTCTAATCATGTATTGTCTTTCTGCTGACTGGTTAGCCCGCAACAAAAAGCTTTTCACTGTGCCTCGATACACATGACAATAAACTAAACTGAACTGAAACATTCTGGAAATTCATACTCCCTTACACCTCTGATTCTAACATTTTTACACTGACATTTGTCCCAATTGATACAGGATAATGAAAGCTCACCGATATAACTGCCCTGTACGTCCCTCATTTCAATACTGATTGACTCCGGAGGTGCTCCAGGACTCCAGCATGTGGAAGACTTTGAACTTTGGACTTTTCTTTGCAAACGGTGTCAAAATATGACAACTGTGCATTTGTGGGTTGTGCAAAAGAATTTCACTGTGACAATAAAGACCCATTGAACCACTGAATTATTGACCTGCCCCTCACTATTTGTTGCCTGAAGAACAACAGTAGTTATGCGATCACATCCACAGAAGGCTGTGGAGGCCAAGTCTATGGATATTTTTAAGGCAGAGACAGATAGATACTTGATTAGTACGGGTGTGAGGGGTTACGGGGAGAAGGCAGGAGAATGGAAAGGTAGATCAGCCATGATTGAATGGCGGAATAGACTTGATGGGCCCGAATGGCCTAATTCTGCTGCAGTCACTTATGAACGTGAACTTATCTTTCTTGCTCCATTGGCTGTGAAAGCCGTTACTGCCATTGAATGTGATCACCTTTGACATTCAACAAATATTCAAGGTTACTCAGAATCTACTAGGACAAATTTTAGAAAACCTAAAATAATTTAAAAAACAATAATGTTAAAATATTCAAAACAGCCATGCATTTAAAGAGAATTCAAACCATTCACAAATTAACTTCATTAAATCAAGTAAAAAGGGTAGCAATGGTAAGCCAGGGAACTACAGGCCAGTGAGCCTGACAACAGTCAGGGGAAAGTTGTAGGAGATTCTGAAAGACTAGATCTACCAACGTTTTGGATGGGCAGGGACTGATTCGGTCAACATGGCTTTGTGCATGGGGAATTGTGTCTCACAAACCTTATAGAGTGTTTTGAAGAAGTCAATGGAGAGGCCACCAGGATTGATGAGGACAGGGCTGTGGACGTTATCCACATGGACAACTGCCAGGTTTTTGACAAGTTCTCACATGGTAGGCTAGTATGGAAGGTTATTTCACATGGAATCCAAGCTAAGATAGCCAATTGTATTCATAATTGGCCTAAAGAAAGAAATCAAAGTGTTGTTGTGGGGGTTGTTTTCTGATTGGAGGCCTCTGGCCAACGTTGTACTGCAGGGATCAGTATTGGATCCACTGGTGCTTGTTTAGATGACAATGTTGTAAACATTGTTACTAACTTTACAGATTAGTTTAGTTTAGTTTAGAGATACAGCGCCCTTCGGCCCACCGAGTCTGCACCAACCAGCGATCACCGCACACTAACACTATCCTACACTCACTAGGAACAATTTACATTTATACCAAGCCAATTAACATATAAAACAGTATGTCTTTGGAGTGTGGGAGGAAACTGAAGATCTCTGAGAAATCCCACATGGTCACGGGGAGAACGTACAAACTCCGAACAGACAGCACCCGTAGTCGGGATCAAACACGTGTCTCTATCGCTGTGCCACAGTGCCGCCCACAATTGCTGATATAGTGGAATATAGTGAGGAAGGGCATCTAAGTTTTCAACTGGATCTGGATCATTTGGGAAAGCGTGGCAAATGGAATTTAAATCTGACAAAAGAAAGGTGTTACAATTTTACATGCCAAAGCAAGGCAGGGCTTACAAAATAAATGGTAAAACCCTGCAGAGAGTTGTAGAACAAAGAGATCTGGGAGATGTATGCTTCACTAAGAATGGCGAGTCAGGTGGACAGATGGTGAAAGAGGTGATTGGCATGCTTACCTTCATTGGGAAGGTATGGAGTACATCGTTGGATCATCATGATACAGCTGCATAGGTCATTGGTGAGACCACACTTGGAGTCCTGTGTGCAATTCTGGTCACCTACTGTAGCTATAAGAATGTCATTAATTTGGAAAGGATGCAGAAGAGATTCACAAGGATGGTGCCAGGACCTGCAGGGTTGAGTTGTAGGGAGTGGCTGGATAGGCTGTTTTTGTTTTTCTTTGGAGAGTAGGAAGCTGAGGGGTGACCCTGTTGGAGTATAGAAAATCATGAGGGACATGGATAAAGTGAACCCTCACTATTTTTCAGTGGCTAGAGGATATTTAAAACTATTCAAGTCAAGTCAAGTCACATTTACGAAGATGTCCTATGACCTCCTACCACCTCGTGACGACCATGCTGCAAGTATGAGTCAAGGGCAAACTCTGCAAAGGTCGCCAATTAGGTCGTGAAAGTAGGACAGGGGCTTAACTCTTCTGATCATCTTCAAGATTTTTTAATTATATCCATTTGAAGGGTTTTAAAATGGTTTGGATCATCAGAAATATTTGGAAATACTCATTAAGAGACTTTCCCTTTACAGAGCAGATATACCTTTATTCCACCAAGATGCAGAGCAGAACACCACAGGAGATCCTTCTTCCCTGTGACATCAAACTGTACAACTCCTCCCCCTTCTGCAATGGGGTAGACTGAGACAGACTCCCTTCCCCCCTCCCCCCTCCCCAATCTTTGCACATCCCCAAGTCTTTCCATTCATTACTTTAATTTCATGTTTCATGTATTCTGTGTTTTTATGATTGTTGGCAGATCAATTTCCCTCCAAGGATAAATAAAGTTCTATCATATCGTATCATATCATTTTCCAACTTGTTGTCCCCTTGATGTCCTCCATGTTCCTGACTGGATCTTCAAAGAGCAGCAGTAATGTCAATTGTGTGTTGCATGCAACTGAACTCATGGTTACACAGCCTCTATGCATTGGACCACTCTCCCCAGGGAGATGCACGATCCAACCTCCCTTTATCTGAGCAGAGTTAGGAACATTATACTTCAATTCCTATCACAGAGACTTTACAAAATATACACTGCACAATTGAATTTCTAGGCCAGTGAGTGCAAACAATATTGAGTTTGTGGAAAGTGACAGATTAGACAACTGCCGGCTAGGAAATGTCATAATAATCTACAATTTGGACACAATTGTACCTTCAAAACAAATCGTTCAATTTCCGACTCGTGATGGAAAACTGGAATGATTTAACGTCCAGCGCGAAGTTGTGACAGCATTTTGACAAGTGCCTGAGTACAACATCCAATAGCAGTGAACATTGCAACAGCGTGTTCATGTTATTGTGTAATGTTATACTAAAGGTAATAATGTTTATACATGCCAGCTCTTACAACTTGCAGTTTGGAGCTGGATATTTCTGTCGGCTCTAAGTCTCCACCACGAGGGGACAAATGACTGGCTTATAGGCAATTCCCTACATTTAATTTAGTGAGATAAGTAAAAATGAAAGCTCAGCACCTGAATCGGAAAGTTTTGTGCTCCATATCCTTTTTTTTCTCCTTCCAGAAGCTGGATTCATGAATATTCCAGTGAAATGTAGCTAATTATAAACCTGAGAGTGTGTTTAGTTTCCATAGCACCCGTGCAAAGTTTAGATGTGTTGAAGCAGCTGTATAAATGTGTATTGTTGTTGCTGTTATTGAACGGATATGATGCTCGGACATTAAAATGTAATCAATAATCAATTAAGATAATTTTCCCGTCTTACAATTGGTCTTTTTGATTGACTGACACACTCCTTACTCTGCAGAAGGGTCTGAAGAAGGGTCTCAACCTGAAACGTCACCCAATTCTTCTCTCCAGAGAAGCTGCCAGTCCCGCTGAGTTACTCCAGCGTTTTACATAGAAACATAGAAACATAGAAGAAACATAGAAAATAGGTGCAGGAGTAGGCCATTCAACCCTCCAAGCCAGCACCGCCATTCAATATGGTCATGGCTGATCATACAAAATCAGTACCCCGTTCCTGCTTTCTCCCCATATCCCTTGATTCCATTAGCCCTAAGAGATACATCTAAAAACCCTATCCCATGGTATGAGTTCATTCCAAGAGCTCTCCCGAGTTAAAAAAAAATCAAACTTGTGGTAAGCACGGAGAATGAACGTAGGGAGTACGTCGGAGCTCGGGGACGTCTCTTAGCGGCTCGTACCGCTAACGGCAGGTACTCGGGAAGACTCGCTAACGGCAGGTAAGCACGGGAAAACTCGTGAAGATCTTTTAACATGTTGAAAAATGTCCACAAGAGCCCCGAGTACTGATGAGTGGCCATTAACGTAA